>NW_023593370.1:0-1575 GCF_014839805.1 Manduca sexta
TCCGTCATTAGAAAACTCATAAAAAATAATCTAGCCTAGGCAATATTTTATTTATTTATTTATTTATTTATTTACACTTTATTGTACACCATGGATAAAAATAATGTAAGAAGAAAAGAGAAAAAAAGTACAAATGGCGGTCTTATCGCACAAGGCAATCTCTTACAGACAACCATGGGATGGATATAAGAGAAAACGGAATAATAAGGGGCAGCATAAGGCGTACGAAGGATATAACTAATTACTTACTTAAAGATAAGAAAAAAATACTATACACAAATACAAATACTATACATACGTATAAATAAATACAATTATTGAAAAAAAAAAAACAAACACATATACATAGATATAAAAATATAAAATATATATATATATATATATATATATATATATATATAAATGAAATAATAGACCTATACATTAAAGTATTGTGTAAAGAAGAGAGAGAATATGAGTATTCCGACGAAGCCGTATAGGAAGCCACTTGAGCTTAGAGCGAAACTCGGATACGTGATCATACTTGCGTAGTCCAAATATAAATCTTATACAAAAATTTTGAAGACGCTCAAGCTTATTCAATTGTCCCTCAGTAAGATCAAGATAACTGGCATCCGCATAATCTAGGATGGGGAGTAGAAGGGATTGAGCTAGACATATTCTCGTGGTGATGGGTAGAAAATTGCGCAATCTACGCAAGGCCCCAGCCGAGGCAAATAACTTCCTGCTCACCTCTTGGAGTTGAGGACCCCAAGAAAGAGATTTGTCAATGTATATCCCCAGATTTTTTACCGTGTCGCTATAGGGAATACTTGTACCATTACAGGTCATTTTACTTACATAATTAACTTTTAAAAAATAATGTATCATTTAATAAATGTACTTTGTACATTTATTAACAACATTTTGGTCTTTTTATAACATATTCTGTCCAAGCATTAAATAAAATATGAAAGCCACGTATACTCTTGCTAACAATAAAATACAAAAGTATGTTTGTTCATCATTTTACAATGCAACGGATCGACATCATTTCCCGCTTATAAATAGTACGTGGTCTAGAAAGAGAGAAGCCTTTATACACGAGAAATATATACTACTAATCAATCAATTCACCTCCAGGCAGGCAATGGCTTGCTGTGCCTTTGACATTGCAAAGACCATGGGCTGCTGATGCTGTTTTCCATCAGGTAGACCGCTTGCTCGCTTTAAGCATAAAAAAAACCTTTTAAATTAAGAAAAGAATACGACGCAGACGGAACCGAGGGCATAAGATAGTACGGTATAAATTAGAATATAAAGTCCTATAAAATCTTCTGTTTTATGCCTTCATACGAGTTGAGAAAATACATTTTCATTTGAGCGCACCAATTACTTTAAATTACGCTATTTTGGGTATGAAATGGTAATATTTTTTACTAGAATTTGCTCACGTCTCCGTCTAGAGACTTTCCCGCCCTCACACCCACCACTACAACTCCTGTAAGCCAGGATCAGCAGTGGCACGCATTTTGTGACACCGAGCAGTGAAGCTCGGCGAGTCTCAGGGAAAACTAATATGTCATTATCCCGCAA
>NW_023593371.1:0-19434 GCF_014839805.1 Manduca sexta
ACAATGTAACAAGTGGGTGGGTTGAATACCTCGTGAGGAAACTTCCACGGGACGGGTCGGTCGTGAGGAGGAATGTTACACGTGTGTTTTATCCTCCGGGTCCCTTGTGATGCTTTTATTCTGAGTTTTGGATTTCAGACTTTTAGAGTATTTTTACTGTCGCGTTATTCTTGTATGGAAAATAATAGCAGCTTAGCTCTGTCACCGTACTAGCTAGTGGCGACTGGAAGTATACAAGTTTTTGCAATGATCACTTATTAGAAGTGGTGGAAGTGGCTGGTGGTAGGATATGTTTTATATCCGCTCGAATAGCGACCACCGTACACTAGATGTTATAACCCGCCATAGTGGCCCACGTAAGTGTGTCGCGTTCCGGATCAGCCTGTGTTTATCCGGTTCCAACAGGCCGGCATAATTGTGTCGACTGCCGAGGGGTAATCATGCCTCGTCAGTCGACATTCTATTGGACCCCACTCCACTGACTATCAGTGGGGCCACTTTGCCGTGCCAATATAAAAGTAAGAGACTTATGATCTTCGGGTGCTAAAATCTATAATATATATTATATTCATACTTAGTATGCCACACATAATTTCCATACATTCTCAATAAGGTACTAGAGAAATGCAAATGTACTAGTGTTTACATATTTTTTTCGTAAATTCTTTTACACAAACGTGGTGTATCGTCCTATACGTTCAAACAAACAAGGGCTGTATATAACATGATGATATATCCATGAAACAAGCGGGAATAGATATTACTTGTTAGATTAGCATATTAATACCAGTTTCTGTATCTTGTATTGATCGCAGCTCTGTTTAAATTCGCGTCACAAACTTACAATCTATCTATACTTATAATAAATCTGTAGAGAGGTCAATTCTGTACATGAAATATATTTCCAAAATAATAACTATCAGGGGGTGATTAGGGATCGACACTGATGCCAAAAATGCAATTAGAAAAATTTTTGTCTGTCTGTCTGTCTGTCTGTCTGTCTGTCTGTCTGTCTGTCTGTCTGTATAACCGTTATAGAAACAAAAACTACTCGACGGATTTTAACGAAACTTGGTACAATTATTTGTCATACTCCTGTGCTGGTTATAGTATACTTTTCATCACGCTACAATTAATAGAAGCAGAGCAGTGAAGGGAAATGTTGGGAAAACGGGAGAAGTTACTCCATTTTTAAGCTTCCGTCGCGTGTGCAACCTTAATGGTTAAAGCTACGCAGAAATCATGTATGACGGAAATGTTCTCCTTAAAATTATGTAAAAAATATCCCACGACAGCATATGTCTATCTTTTATGGTTGACTCACAATAACACGTGTAACTCCCGATAGCTTAGCAGTTCGAAGCTTTCTTATTATATTTGTCTACTCTTACGTTTATAACACTCTCAGTCATCCCTAATTAAAAAGTTAACATTATTAAATATTCCATAAAAAGAATCATAGAAATCGGTATAGAAACACCAAAGTCATACATGATATGCTAATAATAAGCCATCACGCGTGAATACTGAATCCCATCATCAGACCCTGACCGGACAATCGGACCACCTGCATACCACCGTACATTAAAAAAAACATCCCGACAAATTGAGCACCTCCTCCATTTTTGAAGCCCGAAATCCACGCGGGCGAAGCTGCGAGCGGAAGCTAGTCTTTGAATATTTTAATTTTATAGCATACGATCAGACGATCGGGCAAATGCCGGGTTTTATAGATCTCAATTACCTAAATCACTTAATTTATATAATCAAATGTGTTGACGGCCTTTAATTTGAATTAGGGCATAGGTTTAAGGAAGACAATCTAGTCTTACTGTAATTTAGTGCTTAGGTATTATTAATAACGATTGTGTTCTGAATTATGCCTTTTGTAAAAAAGTGAGGATAGAAGAAAGAAGATATAATTTCGGTCCACCAGAAATTTCACTAACAAAACAAGCCACTATACATACTTGGCACTTAATACCCTCAGATTATTAACTATAAGTGTTAGTTATTTTTCTAAATTTCATACCGGTTTTATGTGTGATAGTTGCATTGTGCGTAGGGTTCTATATCGTGCTCGGCCGACGGTCACCCGACATTTTACATTTCCCAGGGTCAGCTCGCAAGCCGGTTCATACCTCCCCAGCATAGCTTTGCAGTGATATAGAATAGACTTTTACTGCGAAAATATTATAAAATCAAATATCTGTAGCATGTTTTTCACTTTTGACCTTTATATACCATTAATTTAGTTCCAGAAATAACCACATATGCTAACCTACGCGCCACTTCCCTGGCTCTACTCATGTTTACGTGAGACCGCCGCGGGCACCCCGCCTAACTCGCTTTTATTTCAGGACGTAGCGGTTAAAATAACTCCAACTAACTTAATTGATCCTATTATAAACTTGAAGGTTGGTTAGCTAACATTGTTTAGAGTGTGTGTTCTCGGTTCATGTCGGTCATTGGTGGGAGAATGTTCGATACTTTGTACCTTAGATACTGTCTTTTGTTACAAATGCGAAAGTTTGTGAAATGTTTGGATGTTCGTTAGAAATGGATATAGAAATCACGGAATAGTTTCATTTGGTTTGGACAAAATGAACTATCAACACCGCCGTTGGAAGGATGAGTAGAACCAGTATGCTGATGTCACCGGTCTTGACCTAATGTCGCTCGGAGATATAGAATCATTCGACCATCGACAGAGTCCCTTACACTATGTAAACTCTACATCGGCATACCGACCAATACCGGCGATGCCTTTTTTGGTACATATGAGACAGTTCCAGAATATGCTGGGAAGACTGAATTGCCACATATACACTCGCGCCTCTTATTCCCGAAGGGTCAGGCAGGGTCATAACAGGTGCACCCACTTTTCGCCGTATGTATTGCGTTCAATGATATAACCTATTATACGCCCCCTAGGGCGAGCCTATCGCCATATTGCGCACAAATTCCAATACTGAGTAAAAAGATCTAATATTAATTTTCCCAACCCGGGGATCGAACTTGAGGCACTGCATATTATGCAATATATTATGTCAGTTTTTATATCGCTACTCAATAAGTACGGTAATGTTTTCCACAATGTCATTTTGTACATTAAATGAATCTATCTCGATCATTTTTATTCTCGGTATAATGTTTGAGGCTCCTATTAATAACAAGTTAGAGCATTCAAAGCAATTTTGAATATTTCTTGCGTAGAATAATAGAAAGGTTTTGATACTATTTTATGCTGTAACCGAACTTATGAATAATGGATACCATTTTAATTATGATATTATAAGTGAATTTTGAGAGCGTGCTTTGATTTAATTACATACGTAACAGTTCAGTCAAAGCTATGTTATTTTGACTTTTTAATATTTGATTAGTCTAGTCAATGTGTAGTTATAGTGTACACTAATTTTGTATCAAGCAACAATGTTTCTTTATCTTCAAAGGAAAAGGTCGAATCTCATTTAGATTTTCCCTAGAGCATTTACTTTGTGATCGGGTCTAGGTATTTTTATACACAAGTGCTCATTTTCTTCAAAGGTCAGCAACGCACTTACGATGGAAATACACGTATTGACCAACACTCTGATGCATTTTAACTAATAGTAATACTAGTGCATAAGTAACAATTTACTATGCCGCAACGGTAAAACTACTGAACAAATATTTATGAAATTATGGCACAGAGTAAGCATAAACTCCAAAAAAAGACATAAAATACTTTTTTATACTTGTCACACAAATTCTTATAGGCAAAGCCGCAAACAAGTATATGATATTATAATTTCAGATTAGTAACGATAATTTTCACCTTATTACTATGGCACACTCAAGTTTCCCATAGCGTTATAGGAGTGACAAAAACCTCTATCCCCGATTCCTACGAGGTGCCTATTGTCATGGTAATCAGCTGAAACAGGGTTAAGAGCCTTCTCAAGTGCCTGAGTGCTAATCAATTTTATGCCGGCTGACCTTGATTTTGTCGATATTAGATTCCGTATTTTGTTCACTATGGTTTATGGTAATGTCAGCTCATTTCGTAGTTGATGGCTATCCTTCTTCTAGGATATTTAGGCTGACTTGCACAACACTAAATATGGTTAACGTAAAAAATATTTTAATCATAGTGTTTTTGTCAATTCTTTGATGACGGTGACAGCACGAGGTTTCAAATGTGTTTTACGCTACATTTATTTCTTATTATTATCCAGCCGTAGACTATAAAATATAGGTGCCTTCCTATACACGTTTCCTCCTCGTGTACGCCCCGTTCTATGACAGTAGACTGTTGGAACTGACCTACAACTATTTCATAATTAAATTGGCTTTGTTTCTAGGTTTTGCCTAAATCGTCGGTTGTGTTAAAACCTGTTTGCAGGTTAAAAGTAGCCTACAACACCCAGGGATCATCTGACTTCCTATTAAAAAACCGAATGGCACAAATTGTTTCACACTATATTTCTTAATCATTAATTTATTTTTCTTTGCCCTTGGGAGACCACAGACTCATCTCACAGGACAAAATATTGGTGACCCTAAACCTTACGGTGTACACCTCAAATATACACTAATAAGGAGAAATCTAAAATATTTGAGAACAGAGACCCTGACCACACGAGTGGTATTGACAGAATATAATCACCAACGCGTTCGCAATAACTGGGAGTAATAACTAACACGAAACGGACCTTTATAACTCATTCGTGATTCATTCAATAGTTAATGAACTAGTTAAGTCCCACGTCCCAAGAGAGCTTATTAGAAATAGTACAACGCTACAAATTCCTCGTCTATTAGAAAATTTTATCAGCAGTACAGAATATACAGCATGAATAGGTTATGTCCGCTCTGTATATATCAGGAATACTGTCCCTCTGCTGGGCACTGGGCGGCGGCACAAACGTTTTTCGCATGTTGCAGAAATTATTTTGTTTAGATTATCGACGCTTGAAAGGCTTCATGCTACACTAGTTTGATACGTAATTAAAATTAGCACGTTATTTATGTTTTTTCAACCTCGTTAAAATTATTCCAAAAATAAATGTCGCTTTATTAGTCTATTAGCCTTTAACCGTCGATATAATGACATAAACCTACCTGGAGGATCAAATCTCGGGCAAATGTGTAAGAAAGGGTGGGACAAAGCGTCGCCAACATGGGACCCGAATCCGAGCTTTCTCGGTCCACAAACCCTGTACTATGTATGCTACTAGGCCAATGAAGGTACATATATATTAATAAACAGAGAGATATTATTTACTAAGCTATAAATATAACTTTGTCGGTCATTATTGTTTCTTGGAAAATATTTTTCACGATAATAAGATAGACAACCTACAGTTACGGAAGCCACGTGTCACTCTATTTGTGAATATTCTTTTAGAATTATAATATTAGAATTATATGAGTAACTATTAAACGGTAATGAAGTATGATTATGTCATTCATATAATAATTTAACTTTAGATTAACGTATATGTTGCTTGCGCAGTACGACAGTGCTCTGAGCTCTAGGGTCCAAATTCCGGTCGGCAAATGATATTTTTCTGCTCCTTGCCTGAAGTTGCTCGGCTCGCCCTTTATCACCTCATGCGATGGAAGACACTCAGTGAAAAGTGGGTGATTGCACCTCAGGTTGTGCCTTCGGGATAAAGGCGCGTTGTGTTTGTGCGTGTGCGTCTCTGCCTATGTGTGTGTGTCTATTTAATATTTAAAAGAAAGCATACGATGTAGTATTATTATAGTTCAATGGGCTAGTCTGGTTAGCTCTCAAATGAAAGCTGTAAAATGTATACTCAGCGAAAAGTAATCTATGGTAATCCAGGATTAAGTCTCATTTTATTTGGTCTCACTTTCAGATAAATTTAGGGATTTGTGTTAACTTCAGAACGTAAACGTCTAACAGCGTTACTTATTTTAACCGATTTAAAAAATAGAGTTTCTCAATTCAGCCTTTTCTTGAGCCATTCCTAATCCGAACCCTGTATTTTCTAGTACAATGCCTCCAGAAATGGCAGTGTCGATGCGCCGGACGAAGATGAAGGCGGAGGAGGTGGCGCTCATCGCCGGCGAGATCACTAAGCCCTCGTGGGAGTCGAGGAACGAGGGCATCCACGAGAGAGTCAGCTTCGAGGACACCATCTGGGGCTTCGACCTCGCCGGCGGCTCATATTACAAAACTCCGTTAAGAGTTACATTTGTAAGGACGATATGATTTAGTATAAATACTTTAGTACAACGAATTTTCAATCCTTTTTATTACTCGATAAAGACCGTCCGCGAGTTTTGTTCCTAGTTATCTAAATCCATTCAAAGGTTGTTTAGAAGAAATCGTCGATTGCAACAAGACTACCAATTTTACTTTCTGTTTGTTCATAATCTCTATTATATATTTAGATGTAGAATAGATAGTTTAAATACATAAATAAATATAAAACAGAATTTTATAAGTTCTTGCAGTGAGGTTAATCACCGTAATTACAGATATATAAACGATTTAAAGACTTTTCTTGATATTTGAAAATATTTTGACTTGCATTTACAGATTTTGAAAAAATATTACATTAGCGAAGCAGAAATTTAAACAATACTTATTATATACAGCTTTCGATAAGGATCAATCACTCCATTTGGGCTAAATGATATAAAGCAGAAAAATTGTATTATAAGACATGATTAAAATTTCCTCTTAACGAATAATTAACCGTCCCTAGAAAAGTCATAACCAGTCACTGTTTTACTCTACTTTCCTGATCACGCAACTCATTTAACAACGCCTAATATCTGACAGGTGAAGCCCGGCAGCAGGGCGGAGAGGGCTGGCATAAGGCCTGGGGACAGACTGCTGCGCATCAACGGCGTAGACACCTCCACCCTCACCATCCAGGAGGCGCACGATATCATCGTCAAGGCCGGCCTGTATCTCCATCTTAACGTTACTTCGTGAGTACATGTATACATATTATTCAGTTAGCAATAAGCCTGTTCTTTTATATACTATCCCACTTCTGGACACTGTATTATGTTAGGAGACTCTGACCCCCAAATTCATAGACGTTTTTTATCTAAGGACGGAGCACAGCTGTGATAACAAGTCTGTTTTTCAGTGCTGACGACATGGCAGCCTTCGCAGTGCGTAGACATAGGGCCGTTGTGACTGGCTAATATTTTTGTATCTTAATATTCGCCAATCACAACGGCCCTATGTCTGTTAAGAAATTGACTTGTTATCGCAGCACTACTCTGTCCTTAGATAAAAAACGAACATGAATGAGGAGATAAGTCTAAATACCCAGTCGCCAGATTTATAACTGAGGAAGCTTATTCAAATTTCTTTCTTTCCAGACCTGACGACAGAAGTGATGCCTACTACTGCTACGAAGATCCTATTGTAAGTATTTTATTTTATCCTGTCATTGAAGTGACTGGATTCATTTTTTATATAAATGAATGAAGAAACGAGCAAACGAATCGCCTAGTGGTAACCATCTCGACGACGTTAATGGAACAGTAGCAATAACACCCGAATTAACGTAGAGGAAGCCGCGTGTAAACACATGTATAAAATCTACTCAATGCCCTCCCACAAGCGAGTGTAATTACATTATTTTTCATAATAAAACCTTACAAACGCCACAGCAAATACACGAGTAAACCCACCTCGATACCAAAGGATATTCTTAGAAACACACAGCGGTGTTTGCGTTCCTTTATCAAATGTCACATTTTATTTCCAACTGAATACACTTCATTTGTAAGCTTTCAAGGAACTTCATATATTTTACTTGTTTGAAAATTATTTTTATTGTTAACTATCGGTGTATAATACAATTAAATATGAAAACTACTACTACGCAGGTGTATATCGTACTATGTACGATATACACCTGCGCTGGTGACTTATCAGATCTATACTAGCCAGAAAGATATGACCGCAGTTTTGTCAGCGGATTTCTGAATTTGTGTATGGTGGGGGTAAAACGTTGTGATCGGAATTATAATAATAATAATATCAGCCCTGTATTATATACTTGCCCACTGCTGAGCACGGGCCTCCTCTACTACTGAGAGGGATTAGGCCTTAGTCCACCACGCTGGCCTAGTGCGGATTGGTAGACTTCACACACCTTCGAAATTCGCATAGAGAACTTCTCAGATGTGGAGGTTTCCTCACGATGTTTTCCTTCACCGTTAAAGCGAACGATAAATTCACAAAGAATACACACATGATTTTTTAGAAAAGTCAGAGGTGTGTGCCCTTGGGATTTGAACCCGCGGACATTCGTCTCGCAGTCCGTTCCACACCCAACTAGGCTATCGCCGCTTTTTAAATTATAATGCTCAGTAATTAATATCTCTAATGGCCATAATACAAGATCCTAATCTTTGCACACGGTTTCATAGTTAAAGTAATGCGGTACAACCCATACTCTCATACAAAATATTTCACAATTAACTCGACCTAAAACTTAGACTATAGATAAACAAACCGAATTAAGTCCAAGAGTTTCATAAAACAAAGATCAAATGTAAATTGCAAACTGAGTTAAATCTGCATAGGAGTGAAGTTGGTAATGAAATATACAAGATCAACACTGACCCGAAGCCAGTGAAGTTAGCCGTGCATGCAACGACGGTAATTGATTACAAACCCCGACAAGAGGAATACTATCTTTAACAACTTGGTTAGCCAGTCGTGATTTGTTTAGGTTAACCTTTGAAACGTTTTGGATGTTTAGGCAGATGATGGATATATTATGAGCTACTTTTTAATTCCGAGGGAAATACCTTTTAAACGGTCGGAGCGGCAAAAAAAATATTGTGTAATTATAAAAAAATAACCAATATAATAATAAGGCACTCACTTTACATTCAGGCGGGCTCTCACCTATGACATACTTACCACCGTAGGTATCTCATATGTGGGAGTCCGCGTGGGTAGGTACCATAGTGGGTAGGTAGCAGAGTGTAGTTATAGTTGTGTTCCGGTTTGATGTACATTGTAGCCAGTGTAACTACTGGACATAATGAGACTAAACATCTCATGTCTCAGGATGGCGAGCGCAAAGGAATAACAAACAACAATACTTTTTAATTCAAGGAGTTCGATGGTGTTTCTACTATTTATGGGCGGTAGTATCGTTTACCATGGGGTCAACGGCAAGCTTTTCTCGTCATTTAAAGCAATAAACAAAGTAAATTTTTGTATAGATACATTTTTATACATTATAATTTATTATGCAAAGCGAACTTTTCAATAAAAACCACAGAAAAAGCCACAAAAAATATAGCAATTTTAATTTCATACACTAGTATGAAAAAACATACGTTACCAACGTCTGTCTCTCTTTCTGGGTTTGTAACATTTATTTATGAGGAAATTCATAAAATGCTATTATATTTAGGGTAAAGTACTTAAATATTCAGTAAGATTCACGAAAAAGGTCGACTCAGAATAATACGTCTCAAATTTTCTAAGAAGTCAAACTCAGACGCAAACTATCTTTGCTAAAATGATGAGTTATCGTTTTCTAAACTAGGCAAATAAGAATTCAAGAATACCCGTTTGATTTAGAATTCAGATTTTCTGTATTCTGAGCGGATCTTAGTATTTGTAGAATACGCCAAACAACGAACATGTACGATCTAAAGGCTAATAAGATAATTGAGCTATATAGTCTTCTAGATGGTTTAACATTCAGAGGAACAGATCAAGTGCAAATAGTCTGCATGAATGGATCTGCTTATCTGGGGTGGTATCAAACACATTGAACAGTATAATTAGATATAGACCGGGCGTCAGGGCCAAGTTTGTGCTCCAAAAGCTATTACTAATCGATAATAAGTAAGGGTCTTACGTGAAACGTCCGTGTGATAAGAATTAAGATGTCATAGCGTTCTTAGATATTAATACAAAAATAACAAATACTAATATGCGCATTAAAAGTGTAAATTACAATATGGAAAAAATAATAGCTGCTAGTTAATAGTAGTTTACATTGGTGTTTTGTTAATTAACGGTAGATTGAATTATCATCGCAAAATTTTTGTATGACAATGTTTTCAATGTACACTGGATATAATTTGAACTCTTTGGGTGTTGCCAACGTTCTAAGAGACAGGCGTATTAGGTTCGTTGTAAATGTGGAAGATAACGGTAGCGGTAACCAATAACTCTGTTAATAATAGACAATTTGACATTCGATTTTATCTTATTTGCAATATTCACTGTTCGTTGGAGTCATTAATTAAGAAACAGCAGTGTAATCAATCAAATGCGAGCACGTTTTGATAGATTTATTGATTTAGTAAGCAATTAGGCGGTTTTGTGAGCGACTAGCAACCCGCTATCTTGCATATTTATATAATAATGAGATGAAAGGAGGGCCAAAAAGTCGCGTCGCCTTCCCAATTTGAATTTACCTTGGTTATGTTTGTAAGTATTGTAGTCATCATCATAGTTTCAAAACCTATTTGCCTACCCTATTATATAAATTATTTATAGATTTAGGTTCAATATACCCAAATCCTATCAGTTCTGGTGAATGCAGTATTTATAGTCGTAATTCTTGGTACAAAGTCACTTAGACTTATAAAAATTTACCTCGTGTACCTTCTTACTATTCTTAGAATTCCAAGACGTCAATACGCAAAAAAATACAGTCTCATGATGGGTCTGAAGGATTTCGGTAAATGATCTATTTCAAGCCTTTTCGGTAAAAGCCCATTTTAGAAGCGCTCCAGGAATCTTAATTTGAAATTAAGTATTACACTATTTATTTCGAGCGCAATATTTTTTACAATGATTTATGGCGTGGCGACTGCCTAAAATACAAATTGGTTGATCTGTTCATACACGGTGGCGCAGTGTCCGGTCAGTGTCAGGACCGTCGTCTGCCAGGAATGACAAGTTTACTGCATAATAGTGCAAGCATAACCTGTCTCATTTGTTTTAAGTCAATTGTCAAACTAAGAAGGCCTATGAAAAGGTAGAATCCATCTGGGTATCCAAAATCAATTTATCTTATCGTTGTACAGCTTTGAAGAATATTATAACTAATATTATCACTGGGAATATGTGACATAACACTCATAATATGGTGAAGAAGTTTTAGTCACAGCGAAAATGTGTTCTGAAGCGCCATTTTGGCGATATCAATAATCTTATTTCAAGATAACTGAAATAAAAATCTTCAATTGTCTGTGAAGTATAACTTCCTTACGAAGATATATTTTTGCCGTTCTTTCACTGCACGGCCGCGCGCGACGAGACGTTTCGCGAAAGGCTGGATTTGAAACGGTTTAATGTTTTTGTATATAACATTTAAATGGAAGCACGTACTGCCGCAGTGCTACTTGGCACCGACTGCAGACGCCACGCTTATATTTTCTAAGTTTCTTTAAAAGAGTTCCAGTAATACTCTCTTAATTCCTGCACTATACTTGGCGCGCCTGCTTGAAATGTAGTTTTTAAAGTATTCTACTTATAAGCGTAAGCCCCGTCTTTATCACCGCGGAGGTAGAACGATGGGTAATATAAATATGATGTTAGAATTTATATTCAGTTTTCTTCTTTTACTTTTTTTATGGACTTTCACCGTTTGTCTAATAGCTTTAGTTTTAATGTTATGCATTAGTACTAAATTATACTTTTATATGTATAAGACAATAAATAAATGAATACAACTATATAACACATACAGTTCGCCGAGCTGTATATTATTAGGTCAGAATTTTATGTTTGTTCATATTTTTACATCGCCTCTCGACAGCAGAATAGTTGAAGGCGGTTCTTTATGACTCGTATTTAACAGTGTTAAGTTATTGCCGTTTTATATCCACGCAAGGCGTAAACTCCACTCTGTAAGGCTGAATGATTAACTGGTAGTCTCGTTACATTGTTTCTAAGAGTAGTGTAAGGGCGAGTAGCAATGTTATGTACAAAGAAAAAAACTTATCCAAGAAAGACATAAAGAAGCAATCTTCAAAAAACCTGTGGGTGGCGATAGCTCGACTAAGTCCATAGATTAGCGGACTCGAGATTAGCTAATAGAATTGGAAGAAATTTGAGAAAAGGGGGAAGAGATATATTTAAGTCTCCAAATATATTATTACTGGAATCACTGTAGCTTCAAACATAATTGAAAGAGGAACTGACGGGTTTTTCTTTACTTATGTAGTGGTTCCTCTCTAGTCAGATAGAAAATATATCCATCAGTATAACCTGAAATCGAATTAGGCATAAAAACGGTTCAGTTGTAAATTATGACGATCCACCGAGTATGGTCGGGAAGCTGATTTTACGCGCCATTTGTAACGGAATAAAGTCGCTTCTATATCAGCAATAAAAGAGGGTTAGCCTTTGAACATTCAGAAGCTATATCGTCCAACTGACTGGATTTATTTGTAGGTCTTCATATAAATTTCAGGTATCTACGGATTCTAGGTTACCGAAGTAAATGAATATGTAGTTATTTTATTTAAATCATGCTTCAGCCAATAATTTTCTTTTATATCGGCAGATCGCAGAGAGAAACATTGACGCAAAGAACTTTGTTAAGTTTTAAGCATTCACTTTATTATCAAGGACATATTTCCCTTCTTTAAGCTGTATCTCATCAATTTAATTATCAATTTCAAGGTGGTAATCACATACCAGGTGCTTTATATGTTATTTATCTGTGTTACATTATTACAATGCGTTATAATATGTGAGCACCAGAGTTACAGTTTAACATTCTCTGTAACGCGATGAAAACGTAAATTATTATGATTTCCTCTTGAAAATACGCACTTGGCATTTCCTACCGCAGTTAGACAGGGATATATATATAACAACAGCACCTCACTCACTCATAAGCATGGTAGATATGTGTACAAGACTTGAAATGTCGCTTGTTATTTATATTTCTAAGCACCGCCAACGTTCATTAGCCTGTGAAATGCCAGGATTTGCAAACATGTTTGAGACAAAATAAAAAGACGGCAAAATATATTTTAACACACTTTCATATTAGGGATCAGCCGATACATTCCGTAAAGAGACATTATCCAATTGAGAGATGAGTTCTCTTATCCAGTAAGGTTATATGATTGGATCTTGTCAGTATATGAGCGCTTTGTCTTAACACACCAAAGCTACTCTCAAAATACACTTTATATCAGATGAAACTACAATATAACACATCCGCGGATAACACCTGTGTCATCCGCGGATTTTGTGTATTGCATAATTAAATAACTCGAGAAGTTCTGAGCTGAATTAGTGACTAGTTATTAACGTCATGTTTTAACGAAGTTAACGCGCGCAAAGGAACCTAATGGATTTGGATTTTCGAGAATTCTCAGTTTTCTTGATAGAAATGAAAGATACATTTATAATCGCATTACGCTTAAAAGGAATTATATTTTAAGCTTTAAAGTGGTTTTAATAATTCATACTGATATTTTTATAAAGTTGAAATTTTTATACAGTTTAAGACTTAATTCGTTGGATTTGCGATGTCTGTCCATGAATAGCATTGCTCAGAACATAATTCAAATTATAAATAACGATACAGGTCCTTTCTCATTTCGGTATTTAGCATCTTTTTAGAGGGAGTCGTATACGACCGATCAATCTAGCATTGGACAAAAAGTTTCAGTCTCAGGAAGCGACATGCTTATATTAGGTACAAATTCCAGATTCCAGGCTTATACTGAGCAGAAAAATCCAATATCAGGTCCCAATTAATTAATTTATTCGAACCAAGTAACTCAGATGCTAACAACTACGTTACTGAAGCATTCCTTAAATAATAAAACAGGTGATGTTTCTTGATCCAGATCGATGAGTATGAAGCCGAGCAGGAGCGGCTCCGGGCGGAGGAGGCGGCGCGTCGGCGGCAAGTGCACGCCAAAGTTGTGAGTGCTTGTTTACTTCGTTAGAACTAACCTAACAACTATTTCATTAAGCATTCCTAAGGGTTTTTTCACTATTTTCTTGGATGCTACTGGCTCGAGGCCAGAAGCAGTGGTATGAGAGAGGTCTATAGTCAGTAGAGGAACCTTAAAGGTTGTGAACGATAGATGCTTCATTTGGTATCGCCTTCCAAGTCTAATGTCATTGATGGTACATAAACTGTGTTCTGAAGTGCTGGATTTAATGTGGTTTTTAAATATTGTGGCTTTGATCGGATTCTTCAGCGAAGGAAGGGAGACTTTTGTTCCGCTTTAGATTTTTCTTTTGTCATTAATTAAATTACGTTTAATTGGGGACGTATCAGGTAAAAAAAAATGTTAATTAATTTCAGAGCTCATACTGGAGTCTTCAGTGGCCCTGGGTCAGTAAAAGAAGGATAATATGGAGGGAATCCAACTGTTTCATGGTGCCCAGCAAATATGAGGAAAAGCACAAGTTAGTATTTTAATTATTATGTTTTACATTATTATAACATTATCATCCCTTACTGTTCCTCAACAGAGAGCTGTAGGTACAAGTTATAACTCTTTACCCACTTGTTTTCCTACCTACACATACACCCACATATAGGCAAACATATACGTACGCATATAAACACGTACACACGTCCTTTATCCCCGAAGCGGTGGTCAAAGGCGCAACTAGTGCGATCGGGGCGGAAGTCTATATCGGGCTAAATTCCACACTCCAGGCTGATACTGGTAAGAAACCAATATCGTTTTGCCCGACCCGAGATTCGTACTCGAGACCTCAGAGCGGAATGGCACCACGCACGCAATACGCCATTGTGGCAATTATTTCCTACCTATCTTAAATAATTGTATGTTTCTATCAATATTGAATGTATTTATTACTTAGTAATAATGTTGAGGCTCTTAGTAACTAATGGCAGCCTAATAACCGTAAGATTCTGGGTTAAATTACAGTGCCAGGCAAACAAAATGATTATGAGTTATCGATTTGATAAAGTTCGATATGGTGATAAGCTTGCCCCTATCATATAAATGCGGCAAAATTCACAGGTCTCTACTAGTTGCGTCTCTGCCGATGCCTTTTAGATAAAGATGTGAACTTATAATTATATAACTAATAATAGTAATATAGGCTATTCATTTAAAAAAAATACCATTCATCTAGTTCCTTTGTAGCAAACTCATTTTATGAATGGCAGTTCTAATTTAAAATAGGAAATGAATGATTTGAAATATTTATTGATAAATTACTTTTCAATATTACATTTCTAAGAAAACGGACGGAGGAGCTCTTGAATAGAATGTCTTTTTTTTAAATAGAATGTCTTTTTTTAACAAGAACAATGTTGTAGCGCATTTATTTTAGGTCTGGTCAGGGATGCACCTATCTAGTGGTCATGGCCCGCCCTAGAATAGATGCTACGAGTACGCGACCTCGGCCCCGAGCTACTGCAGTCACTACCAACTTTCCCTTCCATGAGTGCAGTATCCACTCCTACAGGCCATACTTTCCTTTCCCATAACATCCTCTACCCACAAACCCTATTTCTTCTCCCCGGCTGATGATGGGCAGCAGCGTCATCAGCGTGAGTCCCTCCTGCGCTCGCCAACCCGCCTGCAAAGCGTGGCGAGTATTGGCAAATACCCCCCAAAGATGGCGACACACAAAATGACCAGGCCCCCAGTCCCCGGCAGCCCTGCTATTCCTGGCTCCGGTAGCGGCCACGGTAACGGCGGGGCAGGGGGTGCGAAGAATCCCCGGGTTGGACCCCGCTACCACCCTCGACGACGACTGGCCCTGGTAACACACAACATTCGCACTTTGAGGACAGACGAGAAGATTGTCGAACTGGAAGAAGAATTGAGTGGGTTTCACTGGGACATTATGGGGTTATCGGAAGTCCGAAGAATCGGGGAGGATACGATAACCCTGAAGTCCGGAAATCTGCTCTTCTACCGGGGGACGACCAACAGTCCCGAGGAGGTGTCGGATTTCTCGTCCACAGGTCTCTCATCAACAACATCGTATCCATCGAAAGTGTGTCGAGCAGGGTAGTGTACCTTATACTCAGAATATCAAAACGATATTCGTTGAAGGTCATACAGGTATACGCGCCGACCTCGACACACCCAGATGAAGAAGTAGAGGAGATGTATGAGGACATAAGTCGGGCCATACATACTTCCAAAACCTACTTCAATGTTGTTATGGGGACTTCAACGCAAAGTTAGGCATGAGAAGCGATGCAGAGTTGAAAGTGGGGAAATTTGGATATGGGCAACGGAACCTCAGGGGTCAGAGGCTGGCCGACTTTCTGGAAAAAGAGGGACTCTTTGCGATGAATTCTTTTTTCCAGAAGCCGCCGCACAGGAAATGGACCTGGCTGAGTCCTGACGGTTCTACGAGAAACGAGATAGATTTCATCTTGTCGACGAATAGACGGATGTTCAGTGATGTCTCTGTGATCAACAGGGTGAAAACCGGCAGTGATCACCGAATGGTTAGAGGCTCATTAAATATCAACGTCCAATTAGAAAGGCGTCGCTTGATAAAGTCTACGCTCCGACCTACTCGCGTCCATGTCCAAAACCCCGAAAGCTTTCAACTTGAGCTGGCAAATCGCTTTGATTGCTTAAAAGAAAACCTTGCAGTCGACGAGCTAAACAGTGGTTTGGTAGAAGCTGTCCATACGGTGGGATCTAAGTATTTTAGACCTCGCCGTAGAGATAGACCACAAAAACTCTCGATCCACACTCTTGACCTCATGGCCGAACGTCGATCAATGGCGCTGCAGTCTTCCGATGACGCCGAAGCATATCGGCGGCTCAATAGACGGATCTGGAAGTCCTTGCGACACGATGTCCGTGCTCACAATACTGTGAGCATTAAAGAGACAATTGAGCGGAACGGAGGCTCCAAAGTGTTTGCAAGAGACTTGTCTATTGGGCAAAGCCAGTTGTCTAGGCTGAAGACGGACGGCGGCCGCATGGTATCGACGAGGGCAGAGGTATTAAGGGAGATCGAGAGGTTCTACGGACAGCTTTACACCTCGGTTGCCAAACCGACTGCTAGCTCGGCTGAAGACCCGAGAGCCGAGTTGATCCGATACTTTAGCGATGATATCCCGGACATCAGCCTGTGTGAGATTGAGATGGCCCTGAAGCAACTTAAGAACAACAAGGCGCCGGGTGAGGACGGAATCACTTCAGAGCTTCTGAAAGCGGGCGGAACGCCAATACTGAAAGTCCTTCAGACGCTCTTCAATTCCGTTCTCCTCGAGGGTTCAACGCCAGAGGCATGGAGCAGGAGCGTGGTGGTACTGTTCTTCAAAAAAGGTGATAACACTTTGCTGAAGAATTACAGGCCCATCTCGCTCCTGAGCCATATCTATAAGTTGTTTTCGAGGGTCATCACAAATCGTCTCGAACACAGGTTTGATGACTTCCAGCCACCCGAACAAGCCGGTTTCCGAAAAGGCTTTAGTACTATAGACCACATTCATACGCTTCGGCAAGTCATACAAAAACCGAGGAATATAACTTGCCGCTTTGCTTAGCGTTTGTGGACTATGAGAAAGCCTTTGATTCGATCGAGACCTGGGCTGTGCTACAGTCTCTCCAGCGGTGCCACATTGACTATCGGTACATCGAAGTGTTGAGATGTATATACAATAACGCCACCATGTCGGTCCGAGTACAAGATCAGAGCACGAAGGCTATTCCACTACAGAGAGGCGTGAGACAGGGAGATGTTATATCTCCGAAACTGTTCACTGCCGCGCTGGAAAACGCCTTCAAACTCTTTCAGTGGAAAGGATTCGGCATCAACATCAACGGCGAGTATATCACTCACCTTCGATTTGCCGACGATATTGTAGTCTTGGCAGAATCGCTGGAAGACCTTAGCACTATGCTTGAAGACCTTAATCAAGTCTCCCAACAGGTGGGTCTTAAAATGAACATGGACAAAACGAAGATCATGTCGAATGTCCATGTAGCCCACCCCCATCGAAGTTGGGGCTCGACTCTCGAAGTTGTAGACGAATATGTCTATTTAGGACAAGTGGTCCGGCTAGGCAGGTCCAACTTCGAGAGAGAGGTCAATCGTCGAATCCAACTCGGTTGGGCAGCGTTCGGGAAACTTCGCAACGTCTTCTCATCCAAAATACCTCAGTGCCTTAAATCGAAAGTCTTCGATAGTTGTGTGTTACCAGTAATAACATACGGCACCGAGACGTGGCCTCTCACTGTGGGCCTCATTAGGAGGCTCAAGGTCACTCAACGAGCTATGGAGAGGGCTATGCTCGGTATTTCCCTACGAGATCGAATCAGAAATGAGGAGATCCGTAGGAGAACAAAGGTTACCGACATAGCCCATAGGATTAGCAAGTTGAAGTGGCAGTGGGCCGGACACATAGCTCGAAGAACCGATGACCGTTGGGGTCGAAAGGTTCTAGAGTGGAGGCCACGTACAGGCAAACGAAAGGTCGGACGCCCGCCTACAAGGTGGACGGACGACCTGGCTAGGGTCGCAGGAAGTCGCTGGATGCAGGCCGCTTCCAACAGGTCGACGTGGAGATCCTTGGGGAGGCCTATGTTCAGCAGTGGACTTCCTGTGGCTGATATGATGATGATGATGATTTATTTTAGACGTTTCTTTTACTTGTATTTGGTTGTACTGATAATGATATTATTAGCTCTGCTCAGTATGTACCCCAATGTCTATTTCTTCCGCCAAGCACTATGCAGTCACTGTTGTGTTCCGGTTTTAAGGGCATTGTAGCCAGTGTAACTACTGGACATAATAAGACTTAATAGCTCATGTCTGAGGATGGCGAGCGCAGTGGAATACCAAAAATACTTTGTATTCAAGATGTTGGATGGTGTTTCTACAAAATAAAATTATTAAAACTTACATGACTTAATAATGACTTCGTTATTATATTTCAGGGACAAATTCTTATCCCGCGAAGCAACAAGAAGAGAAGACGACATCGTACTAGATCGCGTGAAGAAACCCTCAGACCGAGCTACGCCTCCGAAATTTGTCAGAAGTAAATCGTATGAGTGCACAATTGAGGATAATGCACTTGAAGAAATGGATGACGAATCTAAAATAAATGGTCAAGAAAATGGAAACGAAGAGAAATCATTGCAAAACGGTGAAGTTAATGACATCGATGATAGCGATATTGAAGAAAACTCTGTGATAGAGAATTATGAAGTAGACCACATTGACAATGAAGTTGACGATAATAATAATGTTGTGGAAACAAAAGAGAAAGATCCTACTGATTCCGAAGTAAATATAGAAGAAATTAACGAAGAAGAAGAAAACGTGGAACAAGACGCAGAAAATAAAACAGAAATACAAAATGTTGAAAATATTGAAGAATCAAATGATATTAAAGAAAATGGCGATATTGTCAATGTACATGGAAATGACGAGATTTTAGAAGAAATCCTGAAAGCGGATAATGATGTAACGATTTC
>NW_023593372.1:0-23769 GCF_014839805.1 Manduca sexta
TATTTATTATATTACATTGACAAGATTAAATTTATTATTATGATTTGAAGAAATCATCAATCGAGTAAAGCATTTATTAATAAGGAAATTTTTAAATTTACTTTTAAACAAATTAATCTGTTCCACATCTTTAATAGTTGGACTAAGTTTATAGATTGCTGGCCCCATTCGATAGATACTCTTCTGCAGAAGCGCTGTGTTGCTCCTTCCTATAGATAAAATTAGCTTCCCTTGTTCGTAACCTTGTATCAGTTGGAGGTCTCATTTCAAACAAATGGCCATGGGTTTTAATGAACACAGCTACCTCATAAATATATAAAGACGGAAATGTGAGAAGTTTCAGTGACTTAAAGTAGGGTTCACAGCTTTCCCTAGGAGGTAAGTTACATATTGCACGTATACATTTCTTTTGAGAGACAAATACATCATTTTTATCTGTTGAGTTACCCCAGAAGATTATCCCATATCTTAAGATTGACTCCACGTAACCATGGTATGCTGTAAGTACCGCATCACGATTTACGACCTTAGATAATTTATATAAAGCATAAGCAGAGCAATTAATTTTTTTACATACAGCTTGAATTTGCTGTTTCCAATTTAATTTACTATCAATTATTAAACCTAATATTTTTGTTGCATTTGTTTCATTAATTGTTACCCTATTATATTTAATGTTTAATTGTTGAGTTATTTGTCGCTGACTAAATTGCATAAATTGAGTTTTCTCAAATTTATACGTAAATTGTTTTGCTCTAACCATTCGATTGATTGTTCCAAGGTATTATTTATTTCATCTTCGTATTTGTAATTTTTATCATACTTAATAACTATTGTGCTATCATCGGCAAATAGTACAGTTGGATGGTTAATATTATTCGGCAGGTCATTAATGTACACCAGAAACAATAGTGGCCCAACACACACTGCCCTGAGGGACACCATATTTTATGTTTCTAAATTTTGATCGATATTTTGTTTCTAATTTATTATAAATATTTATGTTAGTCGTTTTTGTGCACTGATGTCGGTCACTTAAGTAAGAAGAAAGTAATTCTAGTCCTTTGCCACGTATACCGTATCTTTCTAGTTTATGAATCAATATTTCATGATCAACATAGTCAAAGGCCTTAGTCATATCCATGTAAAGGGCACAAATAGGTATTCTATTATCTATACTATTCATTGTGTTCTTAAGAAAATCAAATATTGCAGCATTAATAGATTTACTCCTCCTGAAGCCCTTTTGTTCCTCAACCAATATATTTTTATTTTCAAGAAAGTTATATAGCCGACTGTGAATAGCTTTTTCAATGATCTTAGCAAATATTGGAATCAATGCAACGGGCCTGTAGTTATTTAAAGAAGTTTCATCGCCATTTTTAAAAATAGGTTTAACAATGGATAATTTTAGAGGCTTTGGAAACACTCCCTCTTCAAAGCATAAATTAATAATAAACGATAGTGGATAGCAGATTATACTATGAACTTTCTTTATAATATTAGTCGACAAGTTATCGATCCCAGTGCTAGTTGTATTTTTAATGATAGTATTATTTTAGAAACTTCTTCCGGTGTGGTAGGATTAAGAAAAATGTATCATTTAATCTTGTCATGTTTACAGTTTTCTTTTTTGGATTTACAATAATTTGATCGACACAGTAATCATTAAACAGGTTACAGATTTCATTACTATTTGTTATTTCTAAGCCATCGTGTATTATTTTTCCTATAGGTTTACGAGGTAAGCTCACTTTATTACTATTTATTATTATTATTCACTTTATTACTATTTATAATTTTCCAAGAGGCTAGTTTTTAACCAGGTAATTTGCTCCCATGAGGTTTAAGGCAATTTTTTATCAATATTTTTTAATATTATATGGCGTCGTACATAATATGTTGATATGAATTGCTAAAGTGATTTAGAGACTTTGAAGCGCCAAGGCAATTCTCGCGGGGGAAGCCGCGAGCAACACCTAGGAGTCTATAAATATTTTGGATATAGTATTCACAAAAGATTTATAATTTATAAATCATTACTAAAGACAATAATTACTTATAGAAATCGAAGGAAAAAATATTTTTACTACCTATTGTAATACGGTGAAAACTGTTTATAACATTGAAGGGACCACCTGACTTGGACGCTATATCCAATAGACGTAATAAAAGACACTCTTATTAAACACGTATTTGCACGAACTTTGCCATTGTCATTATAACCAGTTTTCACTATACGAACTATGGTTTATCAAGCACATTATATTTATTTAACAAGACCATCCAGTCAATTATTAAAAGACTTAAAAGGCATTAAGTCATAAGAATATAATAGTAACGACTAAACTCATTACGTTACACAATGCTAAAGAAATTTATAATACAGGGGAATAATAAATTACGTAACAACAGAATCCTGTTTGTCAGTAGTCTTACCGGTCGCGGTCGCCCAATAATCGCTGCTTGCGTGTACATTGTAAACAATTTTGTAATCATATAGAGGTGATACGTACAATGTCATTAGTAAAGATATCTTACAAACTACTTACACACACTCACTCTTTTTAGTAAAGATATCCTACAATCTATACATATACTTACGTCTTTTTTTATTGCAGAAGGGGTAGGCAGAGGCGCAACAAATGCACCCACTTTCCGTCTCATGATGTGATAGGGGACGAGGCTCTTGCAATATCGGGCACAATTTCCTGAGCTGATATTAAGTAAAAAAACCCATTCGTTGCCGAAACCTGAACCCAAAACAGTCTACACAGAACTCATTCTTATATAGTTTATGGACTTGTTTGGATGTTTGTTAGATGTAAACGAATGAAGTTTTGGATGGATTTAGATGAACTTTACAATACAAATAAATTATGTTTCAGTTTAGAATTGAAGAATTTTACGTAGAATTTACACGTATTTATTTAAAATTTGCACATAAACGTTGTCTTGACAGCATTCACTTTCACCGAATTAATAACCACACTACAAGATTTCTTGTTTGTTCCTCCAGTGGGATAGAGTTCAGCTATGATGTCCAAAAGCATTCATAAGCTTGTCGAAGGCGGCCATAGGAAGAGGGGGTTGACCAACAGAAAGCACTACATGTTATTAGAAGGTAATTTTTATCACCAAAAGGTTAGATGACGCTGCAGAAAATAAGCAAGAATCAAAAACTTCATTACAGTTTATTATAACCTATTGTTTATAAATTAATTGACTGTGATTATATTAATTCATATAAACCAAATTTTAAACCATAAAACATATTATTTAAGTATTTAACAAAATGTTAATTATAAAAATATATGTGAAACGTTGCCAATAGCCATCTATAATTAACTTCCTAGATCTATAAGTGTTAATTTTATGTTTTAACTACTAATAAAAAAACATTTCCAACTAACATTATCAACGATTTATACCATCAGAGTAAACGCAAACACCATTCCAGATTTATAGAAAGTGATAATTAACTTTTTTCAAACGGAAACACATATTAACAGCTCTATAAAGATAATCGATTGCAATTAGATTGTCAATGGACAAGTGTTGCGACTCGTTCCTACAGTGTGGTTAAGAAACTCGAGTTACAGTGATAAACAACTGTACCTGTGCTGGATGTAATTATTAACAAGTTTTCTTATGCACTTTCTTTATAAAACTATGTGGCTGATAGTGTTAGGTTTAGATAACAGAATAATAATGGCGTAGAGTTGATGCCAAAGAGCCTTGATCAACATTTTCAGAAGCTCTCAATTGGCTGTTAGGTCAGAGGTCAGATGCAGAAGGCAGTATTGGTGAACACGGCGCGCGTGAGAAGATGCCTGACATTGAATTCTTCAATCGGTGGCTTGGGTCTTGAGCTTTGCTAACCGAGGGTAATTCATTTTTTCATATTTTTATATGCATTGCTTTTTAAAGATATATATAAAAATGTAAAAGACAGTAGATTTAAAAATAACAATAAATTCGATGTAGGTATATTGCCTTATTACACTAATAATAACATACAGATTCTTATCAACATCATCATCATCAGCCGCAGGATGTCCACTGCTGTACATGGGCCTCCCCAAAGAATTCTATGCGACAGATAAGAATTAAATATTAACTACTTAAATTGTAAGCTATTTATAAATTATAGCGACATCTTGTGATCCAAGGCACAATTCTGATTTGCAACAAGCAAGCTTAACATTTTTATAAGATTTAAGATTTTAATAGATTATAAAAGACCAACAGAAAACAGAGTCTTAACAGAGGAAGCACAATGATGAAATCCTAATTATACCTAAATTTCAATAATGTATGATTTTTTTACTAGGATATTCATTCTACTGCAGCTAATGTCGAGTTCTACCCTATTTTAGCCAAGACAGTATTAGTTTTAAAATGAAACCAAAAGACCACACAGCGGATGGAATCGATGTACAATCTCAATAATAAAGGCTAAGATTGAGGCACGTGACCGGCGCGGGCGCAGCTATTCTCTCTTATGCACCTGCGTATTATTGTGTGTAGGACGCGACTGAATTACGCAGTACGTAGTGTGGGGAAAGAATATTGTGGATACGTAAAAAGATCTTAACTATAAAGGAGATCGGAGAGAGTAATAACTTCGTTGGTGTGGTGTATGGACTATGAGCCGCGTAGCAGCAGTGAAGGGACCATATAACCCAATTCCTGTCGGCATACCTACATATAATCTCATTATTATTAGAACGATTTGGAAATCGCATATATTCATATATTAGTATATATATGCTGTGTCGGTTTCCCTTACAGAACATATCACGCGAGTAATTAATCCGTACAAGGGCGCATGTTTTGGAATACAATAAAATTTTAAGTTTGTATATTTTATAAAACTGTTTATTTTAATTGTAATATGTTTTACGACTTAATTAAATAAATAAACAATTCATTCTATACAGGACTGGCTTCAGCAACTCTTCATTCGTTCAGACCGCCTGGGTAGGTACCACCGCAATGTCTATTTCTGCCGCCAAGCAGCAGTGTGTAGCCACGGTTGTATTCCAGTTTGAAGGAAATTGTAACCAGTGTAACTACTAGACATAATAAGACTTAACATCTCATGTCTCAGTATGGCGAGCGCAGTGGAATACTAAACTATACTTTGTAATATAAGCTGTTGAATGGTGTTTTTACTGTTTATGGCAGATCGTATCGCTTACCATCTGACGAATGGCAAGCTCTTATCATCATTAAAAGCAATACACAAAAAATAGTAATCTGTTTTACGTCTGAATTAAATAAATAAAACAGTCCATTCTACACAATAATGGCTTCTGCAATACATTCGTTCAGTCTTTCGAAATAAAACGAAAATCCACAATAAGATATCATTCGGTAGCCGCACAGTAGTTATTAGGCATCATTGATTCCCAGCCCGGCTTCCGATACCGCTGTTACATTTGAAAAGCTATCGTTTGTACAAGAAATTGATGCATTTCATTCAATACACTATTATTTGCCGTCGCCTGTTTTTACTGCAATAATTTCACTGGTAGAATTGCACGCAATTGTTACTTGAATGTTTATAATGTGGGACATGAGTGGAAACTTTCTATTCTTGTTGGTTAAAGATTGAAGGTTGGAGATTATCATCAAGTAACTTGTATAGCAAGGACTGTAGCACTTATTTAAGATAGTAAACGGTCAAGTTTGCTGGAGGAGGGATATTTGTATCTACCTGGATAATAAACACCGTACACAGTGTTAAAACCGCCATAGAGGCTCACGTAAATGTGTTGTGTTCCAGGATCAGCCTATATATGTCCAGGCCGGCATAATTGTGTCGACTTACGTGGGGTAATCTTTCCTCACTCCGGCACAAAGCATGCCATAATCTAAAAATACAACATCATTCGTCAGTCGAGCACAGAGTACTGCCAAATCTAAGGATAAAAAAAAACGGCTGCATTAATCTAACCCTTTATAATTTGAACCTTATTGCAAAAAATAATATATAAAGCTATTAAAAACTTAAATTGTAAAATAGATATAAGCTTAACATATCAATCTTTAAATCGTCACAACGGTCTAAAGATTTTGCGCATCTTTCACGCTATAAAGCGTCTCATTTCGTCCTCTATACATATGCAAATGGGGCCCATTGCTCACGAAATCGATTCCATTCGGTCATCCATTCGTTCTTCAGATCATCAATCACCGGACAAGATTGAACGACTATCTCCTTAGTTAGGTATGTTTAGAATATTTTATCTTAGATTTTGTTGTTGCTTTCATTTTGTTAGATGACTTATTTATTGAGATGTTTAAATTTATTTTCATTTATGATACCCATTGATTAATAAATAAATTATATAAAACAGTAAAATATAAAAATAACACAGATCTTTAAAAACATATTCTAGCAAATAAACGCAGTGAATTTCAAATAAAATTAAATAATATACATTTTTATGTCCTGTTAGTGTTTTGACACAATAAATGTGATTTCACAATTACCATTAAATTATTCGATTCACACGAACTCAATTTACAAACAGCTTTATAATTCACAAAGCCTTTACATGTGCTTAGTAATTTGAAAATCGATTCATATATTCACAATAATCGATCCAACTTTACGATTGTGAACTCGATATTCAATCAAATGTGGACAAAAGATATCTCCGGGTGCAACTGGCGTGCGCAAATCTCCGTTCACAGTTCATGAAATAAATTCTAATCGATTTCAAACCTTATCAAATCTGCGTAGAATCGATTTTGTATTTAATCGATTGTATACTTAATACGGCTTGCATTTATTACATACATAAAGCGTCGTGTCAAACGAATCTAAACATGCATCACAATAGGTGCTATTGACAACAATAATTTTCATGAGTTCATTTTGTGTGGAAATGGGGACTTCATTAAACCATGAATAGAATAACACTTACGCCCTAATGCAAGTTGTGAGAAATATTTTTATTATAAGCCCCTGGAGATGATTGTAAAATATGGACTCTTTGGGATTCAATGTGGGAACGGTTCATGAATTTTAATACTTTGAATATTTTCTGGGGTTCGTCGCACAATCTTTTATCATAAAACAAGTAGCTCAGTATGGCGGTCAATGAGTGACTTAACAATGATATCAACAAAGAACTTTCCAAATGGAATATAATAATAAATAAATGTCACAACTGTTTTTAAATATTAGTAGGAGGAATCTAGACTGCATTTAAGAAAGCAAAGTGTTAAGGGTGGGGTAATTAGTTTCCAACTCTCCTAGTAACAACACAACTAAAGCTTCTTCGTAATAGTTATTAATAAGATGACTAGTTATTATTAATATTGTGTGGCTTTCCCTACACCTAATAAGATATTTGACTTATTTTTATAACTTTTGTAAAATATGTACGTCACATAAATTCTAAAGTAGAAAACATTGAAATCTGAGGACAACTCCACAAGTTACAAGCCATTGAAATTAGATAATAGGGATAATTATCAAATAATAGAAAACAGACGATATACTTGCATGTGACGTCATCGGACATTACGATGCGTGCGAAAGAAAGAGATAGAGCGATATCCCCACTCCACGCCCACTCCTGCACGTAGCAATATTTGAAATTTGAATTACCGCCTCATTCCTTATCTTATTTTAATGCTGTTTTTCTTTATTGTACTAATTGATGTTGCATATAAAAAAGGCACAAAATCAAACATAATACCCTATTGTAAGTACAATATAGTGCTAATATAATGTCAATCAACGACAACAACACGACCCTTGACAATTGCTAAAATGATGCTGGTCAGCCCCAATAGCTCTACATCGGATGACCACGAAATCTGACACACCAATTTCAGTATTTTTCTACCAAAATCCTGTCCAATAGTAGCATAAACTATCAATGTTTCGAAATGTGTTTTTGGGATGACCTTACGATAATCAAAGGTCAAATAAACATCAGATATAATAAAATACGGTGTTATCTAAACATAATGTAACTTTTTAAAATCAATAAATATTGACAGTAAAATTTCTTTTCACTCAATAATTGTTATTTATATTTACGTATCCCGTCTTCCCATGGGATATCGAATATCAAACATTATCATAATATAACGATTGTTAACTCGGAGTACAGTGGAGTAAAATATACTACCACAAAAATTACGCTGTGTAACGTAGTTTCGTTTTTATTTCGACACCTAAGGAAAGGTAATGTAACTTGATCCCTTATCAATAAATGTGATAACGATGATTCTTATTTGACTTGCGTAGAAAGTTTGACTCCTGGTGAAGTTGGTTTGAAATAAAATTTTGTTTATGAGCGTCTTACGAACATACGTATATTGTCGGGATTTAATTTTTCATTCTCACGTCATTGAGTTTATTAAAAAATATTTGTCATCTAAACAATAATAAAAAAACGTATTTTTTTTTTCATGTACTGTAGTTTATACCATAAACTGGTTTAAAAAAAAACCAACACCAGAGTTTCTTGTGGGAACTGTTTTCCGGTAGTGGTAGAGTTAAAATTGACGGAATCTAAATAATGTATAACATTTTACAAATTCAAATAAATTATTTCATTTCATTAAATGTAATAAAATTTTAACAGACCGATATGTAATGTCTTTACACGATAGATATTAAAGGAAAACTACTATGGGGGTCTTTATTAGAGCAACAGAAGTCAAAACAACAGTTTGTAGATTTTTATTTGTCTTTATGTTGGTACACGCTTCAGAGGAAAACTACTCCATGGAATTAAATCGCTTTTCACCGATGTATTGCTAAAATGTAACTTAAAATATAGGCTCCTTTATTTCATGCAAAATAAAACTTATCACACGGGCAGAACCGCGAGCGAAAGCTAGTTTCTATGTAAAACCAATCATGAAATTGCTTACTGAAAATTGTAAAATGATGACGTAGTAAAATAAATTCTCAAAGACATACATGAAGAATTCAGACAGAAGCTTATGCATGTATATTGTATCAGTTTCGATTTTTGGCTCGTGAAAATTTGTATTATGCTTTTAAGTCATCACCCCAATTACACACTTATACTAATAAAATGTGCGATATATCTCTACCTACCCCTAAAAAGAAAATTTCTTGATGATACTTTGTGTGTTTACCGCTAGCTTCTGCCATAACACCATACGTTATAAACAATTCTCTAATAACATTAGCTTATAAAATTACTTTCTACTTATGACACTTAATAAAATTCTAACACACATCGACTTTCCACCTTAAGCGCTTCACTCTTCGGGGTAAGGTGCACCTCGGAGGTCGACCGCAGCGCGTTGTGCTTCCGCTGCGGTCAGCCCGGTCATAAAATCGGCTCGTGCATCGCCGACAAGCCGCACTGCTTAGCCTGTGCGGCGGTTGGCAAGCCAGCCGAACACCGGAGCGGGGAGTAGAGCCTGCGCCGCTCCCGCCAATACCGGGGCAAACGCCGGCCCACGGCCTCCACTGCCGCTTCCGCCGCGGCTCCCGCTAGCGCTGCCGCTGCTACTTCTGGAGAGAGCGCAATGGAATGCCATTAATGGCCCCATTGCGCTTTCTCCAGGCGAACATAAACCACTGCGCCAGAGCTCAGGATCTCTTGCTCCAGAGCATGGCGCGGTGGTCGATTAATATCGCCGTGGTCTCCGAGCCGTACTTTGTCCCGCCCAGGAATGACTGGGTGGAGGACCTGAGCGGCTCGGTGGCCATCATCGCGTCGGCCGCCGCCGGTACCCTGACCCACGAGCGGGTGAAGAGGGGCCAGGGTTGTGTCGCAGCTCGGTTCGGAGGGATAGTCGTAGTGGGGTGCTACTTCTCTCCGAGCCGAACTCTCGCCGAATTCCACAACTCCCTCAGGGAGCTGAGTGACGTCGTCGTCGAGTACGGTTCGCTTCCCGTCGTCGTGCTGGGGACTTTAACGCCAAGAGCCAGGCTTGGGGTTCCCGGTACACGGATGTACGGGGGCGAATGGTTGAGGACTGGGCCTTGGAGGTTGGCCTGGACGTCCTCAACAGCGGTTCCGTCGCCATGTGTGTGCGGATGCGGGGTGAGTCCGTGGTGGACATTTCGTTTGCCAGCCCCGCATTGTCGCAGCGTGTTGTCGACTGGCGAGTAATGGAGGCGGTGGAGACGCTGTCGGACCACCGGTATATCCGGTTCGACGTCTCCACCGATCCCTCGAGCGCGCCAGTCCGACGGGCCCCAAGTGGTCCACGTTGGGTGTTGAGACAGCTGGACAGGGAGCTCCTCCTGGAAGCCTCCATCGTCCAGTCCTGGGTGCAAGCACCGGTCAGGCCGGACGATGTGAATAACGAGGCCGACTGGTTCCGGGAGGCTATGTCCTCTGTCTGCGACTCGGCAATGCCCCGAGTCCGCCGAAGCCAAGCGCGGCGCAAGGTGTACTGGTGGTCGCGGGAGCTGGCATCGCTCCAGGCGGCGTGCTATGCCGCGCGACGCCGGTACACCAGGTACCGCCAAATCCGCATCCGGCCTGTGGATGCGGTGGCTCGAGAGGCGGAGCTATATCAGGGGTACAGAGACGCAAAAGACGCTCTCTTGGGCGCGATTCTAGAGTCTAAGAATCGCGCCCACCAGGAGTTGCTGGAGTCTCTTGACGCAGACCCGTGGGGACGTCCTTACAAAATGGTGCGGAGCAAGCTCCGCATCTGGGCGCCCCCACTGACGCAGAGTCTCCGGCAGGAACTGGTCGAGGGCGTCGTTGGCGCTCTGTTCCATGCACTAGGGGGAGCACGCTCCTCCGCCCATGGCTCCGCCTTCGGCGGCGCCCGGCATGGACCACGACGACGACGTCACTGTTCCCGCGGTGACCGGGGTAGACTTGAGGGTGGCGGTGGCCAAGATGAAGGCCAAGAACACCGCCCCAGGGCCCGACAGCTTGCCTGGAAAAGCCTGGGTCCTGGCCTTGGGGGCTCTCGGGCCTCGACTTCAGAGGTTCCTCACGGCATGTTTGGAGAGGGGCCAGTTTCCACTTCGTTGGAAGACGGGGAAACTGGTCCTCATCGCGAAGCATGGGCGCCCCGCGGACAGTCCGTCCGCATACCGGCCCATCGTCCTGCTCGACGAGGTGGGCAAGCTCTTCGAAAGAGTTATTTCAGACCGCCTCGTCGAGCACCTGACGAGGGTTGGGCCGGATCTTGCGGACAGCCAATTTGGCTTCCGCAGAGGGCGCTCTACTGTGGATGCCATCATGCGCGTGAGGTCTCTCGCGACGGGGGATGCTGTTTCCCGGGGTAGGGTCGTCTTGGCGGTGTCGCTTGACATCGCCAATCCCTCTAATACCCTGCCCTGGAGTTGTATCAGGGAGGCACTCCGGTATCACCGGGTGCCGGCCTACCTCCGTCGCGTTGTCGGGGCCTACTTGACGGATAGGGCCGTCATTTACCCCGGTCGCCAAGGGGAATGGATCAGGCGAGAGATGTCGTGCGGTGTTCCCCAGGGTTCGGTTCTGGGGCCGCTCTTGTGGAACATCGGATACGACTGGGTGCTGCGCACCGACCTCCCGAGCGGCGTCAGCGTGGTATGCTACGCTGACGACACGCTAGTTTTGGCTCACGGGGGGTCGCATCAGGCGGCGGTCGACGCGGCTACAATTGGGGTTGCGACAGTCGTTGAGAGAATCCGGCAACTGGGACTCGAGGTGGCGCTGCACAAATCCGAGGCCATGTGCTTTCATGGCCGGGGGAACGCGCCACCTCCGGGTCTCCAGATCACGGCAGGGGGGGTTCACATCGGCGTCGGGTCGACGATGAAGTACCTGGGACTCGTCCTCGACAGCCGGTGGAACTTCAAGGAGCACATCCGCCTTTTTGGCTCTCAGGTTGGTAAAATTCACCTGCATAATGCGGCGTCTTTTGCCAAACCTGGGGGGGCTTAAATGCTCCCTGCCGGCGGCTCTACGCAGGAGTCGTGCGGTCCATGGCCCTGTACGGTGCCCCCGTATGGTCCGCAGCTGTGGCGCGGCGGCAAGGCCGCTTTCTGAACGCGCCACAAAGAGCGATGGCCATACGGCTGATACGGGGATACCGCACGATCTCCTGCGAGGCGGCGGGCCTCCTTGCCGGACTACCGCCATGGGGTCTCGAGGCGAAGGTCCTTGCGTCACTGTATGTGTGCTCCGCTACCGCGACAAATTGCCGCGCGGCGGACGGAGCTCCGGCAGAACCTCATGGCGGAATGGCGACAACGACTGTCGCAACCCTTGGCTGGGCACGCCACGATAGCGGCGGTAAGTCCCCTCTTCGAGGTGTGGCTGACGAGACGTCACGGCGTCCTCTCATTCCGGACGACGCAGGTACTGACCGGTCACGGCTGCTTCGGCAGGTACCTGTATCGGATCCGGGTGGAGGATACGCCCGCGTGTTTTTACTGTGCGGATCGGCCGGAGGACACGGTGGAGCATACGGTGGAGGTGTGCCCAGCTTGGGCTGAGCACCGCCGTGTTCTCACAACGGCCATCGGTGGCGGAGACCTCTCGCGTCGGGGCCTGGTAGAAGCCATGCTCCGGGGCGAGTGAGAGTGGGACGCAGTCACCTCCTTCTGCGAGGACGTGATGCTCGCAAAGGAGGTGGCGGAGCGGACACGGCGCCAAAGCGCCCAACGTCCCATCCGCCACGGCAGACGCACAAGACGCGGGCGTCGAACGTCTGCTGAGGATCATCGGCCTCCGTAGGCGCGGACCGTCGGGTGACGAGCATTGGGTAGCCCGTCGCCCGAAACACCCTAACGGCTTCCGTGTGTTCGGCGCGTAGTGTTCCACGCGCGCCTCGAAGAGCAGTGTCAGTATAATTTGCGGGGCCCTTTAGGGCCGGTGCCTGCCTAGGTCTCAATGCCACCGGATCTTGGACCTAGGCACATAGGCAAAGGATGGGAACACCGTAGGTTCTTAGTCGGTAAAAGTCTGACACGCCCTCCCGCCCATCCCAAGGCGGGAGATAGTCAACTGACGATTTACCTACGTAAAAAAAAAAAAAAAAAAAAAAAAGCGCTTCACTCTAGCTACATTTTACTAAAACAATAACAAACACTAAAATTCGAAACAAAAGCCCCTCCAGCTATAAATGCTATCTATTCTAAGGCCAGTGTTTGTTTTTCTAAATCGCTATTCTATATCGCGAGAAAAGGAATTTACTGTATTATTGATACAAATTATACGAATTGGATTCTTTCGTTCGAGATAATATATTCGATTCGAGAACGACACGATGGCATCGTCCACGCGAGCTTTGGATGTTAGCGACGTTATGGACCTTACTATTGAAACTCGAATTATCGATTAAACCTTATAATACTCATTAATTTCCCAGACGCGTGATTAAAGAAAAAAATAGTTTGAGTATTTATTTGCTTGGAATAGTTATGTAGGAATACTTAGTAGGATTAGACATAATGGAATTCAATATGACATTTTTTTTTTATTTTCGATTTTTATTGAGAAGGCAAAGGATTCTAGCCCATACAGCCTCGTCATTAATAATGTTTTCAATAAAATATGGGGACAATTTTTGATTACTAATATGTTGCGTAACTTCCTCTACATTTTATAATTATTCCTCCTTAAACCTATTCAGTATCTATAAAAATATAATGGCATTTTAAGAAAATAATAAATAATATTTGAACAAATAACTATAATTAGACGAATAAAAGGCTAACATAACATAATTTATTGCTTATGTACAATGACTTCAACAAATTGCTATTGTGAAGCTAAGCCTTTGCCCCGTTATGCACTTTCAACACAATGGTGTCAATACCTTCACTTTTGCATCAATTCACGTAAGTAATTTCACACTCGGCTAAAATTGATTTATAGAATTACTCAATTCTGTACGTAATACTTTTGTCTTGAAAACAATTCCATGTCGTAAAATGTTTGGATTATGGGCCATGTAAGGTTAAATATAGCACGTAACACCGTATTTGAAGTCATTTTTTTGTTTTAAAATAAATAAATGAATTTATTTTGTTGTTATTCGATATATTTTTTAATAAAACGGAGCGTATAAAATGTTATATGTAGATTACAACGTGATTAAACTTTATTCAAGCTTAAATTTATGTTATTGAAACAAATCGAGATCAACTAGTAAGGTGCAAAGATTTAAATTCGATATTCGAAATACTCGCGCGATTATATCGATACACGACAGAATATTTTGTATTTTGAACGAAGCGTGTCACCTGCGAACGCGACGCGATAAAATAAGCGATTTTGTATACAGCCAGTCACATTCTTATAATATTTATTTAATTAGACCAAAAGTCTTGTGTTTCATTACGTGAACATTTTGTCGTTCGCCGAATTTACCTTATGAGCCATTTATATCATGCCTCTTATTGCTTGATTAAATTAAAATTGGCTTTATTTTGGATATTTTACGTTTATTATACTATGATTTTTCATAGATGTTTTTTATTTTTTTATTCGCCTTACATTGGATCATCATGATTTTTTGTTAATTAAAGCAAACTGAAACGTAATACGTAAACCATAAGGATTATAATTCCAATAGTGCCTATGGTTATAATAATGTATGAATTAACAGGACAAAAGATTTGTACTACGATAAAAACTACATTAAGGCTATGTTTTAACAGCTTGAACAAGTATATACTACCTAATTTGTCATGAGCATCGATTTAATATGTACTACGTACTAGATTTGGCGTTCGGAACATTCACTGTATGCAACTGATTTGAACTGATATCCATTCAAACTGACTTTAGTATGGTCAATATTGACAGCTTGTGGTTGTGTACGGAGTGGCGCTCATGATATAAGAACTCGAGTTTAAGTGTAAACCTGGATTTGAATTAAAAATATTAGTCAAATAAGTAAATTATTTGTTGTTCAAGTGAATAAATAGGTTATAACAGTGACGTTTTGGTTGACATTTTGGTTCAGATTTTGAACAAATAGTTTATATGGACGTTCGTGTCTATAGAATATACGTCAATGGCCTTGATGCATCTAAATATTTTGTCCACAGCCAAACCAACAACAAAACTCCACTCATTAGACAATAACCGATGAATAACTATAAATTATTCACGCTAATATATTCCTAAACGTCACATCCAAAGCCCAACAAAGCCGTAACGGGTTAGGGCCCTGGAACGTAAGGGTCAAATTAAAACAATTAACCCGTACAGTGGTACGGGAGGCCGCAAATAAAGCCTGATAGCGGCCCGACTAATGAGTTGTTAGCCGTACCGCTGAAAAACCACACGCGAATTAATGACGTGACATTATTTATCGATGTAATTAATAATTAATGTAAATTAAGTTGAGTGTTGTTTAATTTTACAGGTTGACGTGGTAAATATTTATACGTTAATGTTTAAAGTAGTTTTAAATGGTAGAAAATAATGGTTTGTACAGTTTTTAGCGATTAATTTAATCAGTATATTTTAGCTCCCAAATTAAAAAAAAATGTTGAGAAGGTCAGTAAATTAGTTACATTAAAATTTATTTTTTTATATTGCTCGTGGTCACGTCCACCGTGCTATTTTTCAGGACGAAAGGCAATCTTAATTAATCCAAAACTAGGTGAATCTCTGATCCAAATTTCACATTCCCGATTGCGCCATGACGTATGTATCTATAAAAAATCAATATTCAAAAGTTATAAATACTATATCATTGCAAACACTAGGCGGTAAAATAACAAAACTGACAATATTTTGCTTCCAACTGGACAACAATATGCACTCTAGTATCGGCAAAAACAATGCTTACAACTTAAAAGGGCATTCGTATACGAGAAACTTGATGGCAAATGGGTAGTATTTGTTTTTTTAAAAATGTAGCAAAATTACTTTTCTAATGGCAGAGGTCTTAAACAAGATGCCTTTGTAGAAATAAAAAATATGGAAATGACATATCTTAGCGATAATTCACGTGGTGAAAGCAAACAAATAGATAATAAAACTGTTGAACAAGAACAGAACCGAAACGTTCGCAACTTTTCTAAGGCCCGAGATACCCAGGCAAACTCCTGCATACGCAAAACTGAAAATACAAACGTACAAACATTAATAAAACGTAAAACGTGCTCTAAAATAATAAATTGTCGCGAAACATCGACAAATCGCGCGCGCAACCCTCGCGCGAGTCAGGCCGGGCCGCGGTCGGATGCGATGCACCGCCATCACAGTAATTGGTTTGCCCAGCCGCCACGGCTGATTTTTATCTCCAATTATTGAGTTTTCACGCCAATTAAATATTATCTCGCTTCCGGTGGAAGCCGCGTTTATATTGATAATCGTGCGGTCACTAGAAATGGACGGGCTTAATGCGTCTAATACGTTTGTTTAATGTCGGTATGTTGGTGGCGGTTATGCGGATTTGTATTTATTTCGATCCTTATTATAACTAATTTAATTATTTTTGTATCACTGTACAGGTTGACTGATAGACAATGCATTGAAATAAAATAAAATTCGGATTTTATCGAGTTTGTTTGTATTATAATTTTCTCCTGGCGTTTAATTTTGTATAATTGTAAAATGTAGGTAGATATAGTAACTTTGACTTTTCGGATGAACAACACTTCAATCCCCCCGTGTCTATGAAGGCTGCAAAGTCTTTGAAACGTCGGGATATAATTATTATAACAATATATTGCGATAAAATCCTGATTTTCTTTTTATTTTAATGTTGTATATCATAAACATAAGAAATCATTATGGTAGAGAAAGCTTTTAAGTCCGCCTTTACATTAGTGAAATATACAATTTGCTACACATTCAGGAGGATTGGAACCCAGGCCTAGCAACTATCGTAAGGTTCAGGATTAAAACCTAAGTTCAAACAACTACAACGAATTTAATTATCCATGTGCTTAAAAAAACATTTTTCTCGCAATTGGAATTTGTTCTCAATATGGTCATGGAGTTTTAAAGCTGAAAAAAAATTGCCTCTACCTAAATATAACTTTGCAAAACGCCAAAACGTTAGACAAACGTTATCAGCCTGTGTATATCCAGTTCCAACAAGCCGGCATAATATTGTCGACTGGCGAGGGGTAATCTCGTCAATCATTCTATTGGACCCCACTCTACCATTCATGCCATGGGGTCATATTACCTTGTCCTTAAAAAACACCAAATCTCAAAATACATACAACTACTTAAAAGGTTAACTTTCATACTATTAACGGCGGCCGACGCTCCAACTAAATTATACGTCACATAACACTCTATCTGGACATTTAGATACGGCAGAGATACGACCACGAGTCACCATGTTTATGACGTCACTTCATAATGTTTAAGTAAATTTACTTAAAATAGTGTTGGGAAAGTTTTTATTAACGTCAGGGTGATATGGGATGGTTTGTTATAATGTCAATGTAACGTGTATTTCTTTCCTTCTCTCTCTGTTATACCCAAAAGGGTAGGCAGGGGCGCCACTGGTGCAGTTTCTGCCGTATGTATGTTCTGTACTGCCTCGGTGGCGTAGTAGTAAGTGTACACGGTACAAGTACGACTGCCGCGCTGAGGTCCTGGGTTCGAATCCCGGGTCGGGCCAAAAATAAATGTGAGTGGGTTTTCCATCTTAAAATTACTCAGTCACAGCTCGAAGTCAGGAAGTGGGCGGTGTGATACCCCGTGCCTCGGAAAGCGCGTAAAGCCGTTGGTCCTGTGTCTGATCTCTCCCCAGTCATGTCGGATTGCCGTCTCACCAGAATATGAGAGTGAAGGAACAGAGAGTGCACCTGTGTATTGCGCACACGCTTGTGCACTATAATATATCCTGCGTGACTGATCTCCGTTGAGATTGGCCGCCGTGGCCAAAATTCGGCTAGGAGGGGATTCATGTATGTTCCATGGTGTGATAGGGGGCGAGCCTATTGCCATATTGGGCACAAATATCAAAACTTCTGGGATGATGCGGTGTAGAAAAACACAATATAGCGATGCTTGCCCCCTACAACAACATGGGACGGATCACACAGGTGAAAAGTGGGTGCCTTGTTTGCATGTCTACCTGTGCCTTCGAAGATAAAGGCGTAATATATTATTACTTTTTAATTTTATAATATGCACAATAAAAAACCTCTATATTATCTCTCTTCCGAGTTATCTTTAGGATTAATCAATGAATATCCAAAAAAAAAATCTGTATCGTTTTAAACTTTTGGAATATGCGACAACTATTATATTTATATATAATACTGTTTATTGAATATAATTTTTGTTTCAATGGGATTTATTAACCAATAGCAGTTATTTTAAACATAGTAGCGACATCTATCGATAGGAAGGCGATTTAAAATTTAATTCGTAGTTGTTACTACTTTTGCAACATAAATATTTTTCTAATCTATAGCCTACATCTCCGAAACAGTAAAAACTGTTAGGTTTTATAACAAATTCAATACTTCATGAATTGGATTTACGCATGTTTGCGGATCGGAAAATATAAATAAAATTTCAACCGATTAAAGAAAACATTAAGAGATAAGAATCCACAGACATCACGCTTTTATCTCCAAAGGGGTAGGAAGAGATGCAACCACCCATTTTTCGCCTACATGTAACGTCCTATGATGTGATAGGGTGCGAATCTATCGTCATATCGGGCATCAATTTCAGACTTCGGACTGATATTAAGTGGAAAAACTCAATATCACTTCGCTCAACCTGGAATTCGAACCCATGACGCCATACATCTACAGAAAGAATAATAAAAAGACTACATTTGTCTGAAGTCATAGACCAAAACCTTACGTAATGTATGCAATGCCTAGCCCCTAGTGCATAACTAAAGTCGATTTTAATTTTCCGTTAGACATCATTGTTTTCACAGCTAAATACCACAAACAATAATAACATAAAAAGACTCAAATAACAATTTGATTAAAAATTGCAAAAAGACATAATCAACCTTATCTACAAGAGCGTCTAACCATCCCGCGACACACGCTGTAGCATTAACATCGGCATTGTTCTACGCGAAACAGGCCAGTGTACCAGTGTTCATAATAAATAAAGTATTATCTGCAATAATAACTTGGCTCGATTGAACTGAACAATACACTGAGCGGACGAGTGGGCGGCGGATACTATCGACCTGTCTACGTCATATGAGGGGGATACTACCAAATACACAACATAGATACCATTAATAATAACTACATTTTATGCATAATTTTATTTGTTTTTTTTTTTCCTTTAGAATATGTTTTTATTTTAGTTTTGTTACCTTTATTTCATTGTATTTTAATTAATGTTATTGTTCTCTCTTTCCATATGACCTGTGTTATCACTCTCCTCACCTGTGTTATTTATTAGTGGAAACTTCGCTGGATTCTGTAACATATTCTTTAATTATTTATATTTGATATTTTCTGTTTGTTTCCCAAATATTAAATAAATAAATAGATATTATAACTTCTTTAAAAATACCTTGTATAGGGAGTGATTCTTGTGTAATTGCCTCGGCTTAGTTCTAGTTGTACACGGCTTACGGCGCTGAGGTCTTGGCTTCGAATCCCAGGTCGGGATGAAATAACTGTGACTAGGTTTTTCCATCTTAAAAATTACTCACTCGCAGCTCGGAGTAAGGAAATTGGCGGTGTGATACCCCGTGCCTCGGAAAGTAAGGAAAGTAGTTGGTCTGAGTCAGATTTTTTTCCGGTCATGTCGGATTGCCGTCTCATCGGACTATGAGAGTGAAGGAACAGAGAGTGCACCTGTGTATTGCGCACACTTGTGCACTATATTATCTCCTGCGTACTTGGTCCAACGTTAATGATATATAGTTTTTCATAACAGTAGTTAAAGATGTCTAAATATTTTAAAATGGTCTCCAGTTTTTTGATGCACCTGAGATAATTACTTTAGACACTTTCCTATAAGCAATCTATCTGTATCTATAAACTAAGATATTTTAAATACTTTCTTGTTTATAATTTAAAATTTAAATGTTGGTTTAACATTGTAACAAGGTTTGCTAGTTGAATATTTATTCGATACCAGAACGTATGTTACCAAACAGTTGCAAATGGACCTGTTGTAAATGCATAATAAATAAATTTTATTCAGCAGACACTATAAAGTAGTATTTTTAGAGATCAGACCCAAAGAGTACCAGCTGTATTCTTCCACTTTAATCTAAATTTAGCTTTTCTTAGACCAGCAATTTCTTCTAGCAATTTATTGCGCAACATCCCATAAACGATTACACGAGCGGCAATTATTCAATAATTTTACCCACATGTGACTCGCCGCAAATCACGCAAGCTTTAAAATTTGCAAAAGTCAGTTTTCCACGACTGCAAAATGTAACCATCGCATGCGGAAGATCTTCTGCAAGTTTTCTTGTTAATATAAACCTTTTAAGCTCGTTCGTCTGTCTTTCCGGCTTTAATAGGGCTCTGTATTTTTACTATAATGAGTAACGGCTTGAATATTATAAGTTACTAGCTGACCCGACAGACGTTGTACTGTAACTATGTATGCACGCGCGCACTCTGTCGATCGCTGACAGTTACTTCAAACCACTGATAGTTATGTAAAATTAATATTGTCGTTAAGATTTTTTAAATTTTCTAATTTTCCGCGAAATATTTTGATTCTTTTTCTTTCTTAAGAACCTTCTCCTGACAATAATTAATACAACAAAAAAAGAATTAGCGAAATTATCCCACCCGTTCACGCGTGATGCGATGACCAAGGGAAATAGAGATTCATTTATATATTATATATATATATATATATATATATATATATATATATATATATATATATATATATATATATATATATATATATATATATATATATATATATATATATAAATGAATCTCTATTATATATGATACATGATAAATAATATTAAGAAAAATAAATAAGTGTTAATACGGAACCCAGTTCGTCAGTCTGACTCATGTTTGAGCATTTTTAATAACAGTATACTGGTAGCTTAAGGAAACAGGATTTTGGGAAATCCTGCGAAATCCCAGTGACGCGTTTCTGTGAATTGTTTCAGATCCCGCTATACTAAATGTTACGGAAAGAATAAAATGCGAAATAACAATGAAACGTAAAACAAGTAAATTTTAAGGAACAACAGTAGTTTCAGAGTTGCTTTCTTATACTAAATATAAATTCTTTAGTGCATAAACTATTAAAGGCAAATTTTATAATCGTTAAATAATTATAAGTGTGAGACGAATTAATAACTTTATACACAAATGTCATTTTTAAATCGTTGGTGTCATACCTTATACTCAGAATTTTCCTTAATATGATACATACATAACATCACGCATTTATCCACGAAGGGGTATGCAGAGGCGCGACTAGGGTACCCACTTTTCGCCAAGTATGTTCCGTCCCATGATGTGATAGGGGGCCAGCCTATCGCCATATCGGGCACAAATTCCAGACTCCGGGCTGATACTGAGCAGAAAAACCCAAATATCACTTTGCCCGACCGGGATTCGAACCAAGGAGCTCAGAGCGCTATTGTACCGGACATGCAATACAACTACGCCACCGAGGCAGTCTTAATATGATGAGTCAAATAATCGCCACTCTCCTTTATCTAGAAACTTGCTATCATCAACTCTATAAAATCCATCCCGAGCAGCCTTTGTAACAGCGACTCAGTCTGATTTAATTGTGTGTAGCGTTAATTGGCTATTGTCTTGCAATATTGGTCTGCCCTTCGCTGCCCCACACTTAGCTATAAGTCCATTGTCTATATAATGGGATGTACACACTGAAGTTTGTTTTATGTCTTAGATTAAGCTGTTTGGTCTGGTGGGTGTTGAAAGGGAAATTATTGTAGACGCGGCTTTATTGTGATACCAATAAATATTTTCATTTGTGATTTCACTAAGTATTTTTATTTGTCAGTATTTGATAAGAGTAATAAGATGGTGATAGGATGAACATTAGTTCATCTTAACAGCAAGTTAAAGTTACTATAGATTAAACACATTTTTAATATTTTCGGCCTAAATATTTTACCAAAATGTCACTTAAATATCCAATATTACGTGTACTTGTAAGGTGTGGAAGGGAATTGATTCTCGACATCGATAAGCAACATTGTTGCACACGAAAATTGAACTTGTATGGTTGTTTTGTAGAGGTTTCTACCGAAATTAATGAACAGAATATATTTTGAAAAATCCATTAATAAACTGAATATTAAAATATGCAGACCTCTTTTTTAACAATCTTTTAATTTTGAAATGCATTAAGTTCTCTTTAAGTGCGATATAATAATATAATAATAATAATAATATCAGCCCTGTATTATATATTGTCCCACTGTTGGGCACGGGCCTCCTCTACTACTGAGAGGGATTAGGCCGTAGTCCACCACGCTGGTCCAGTGCGGATTGGTAAACTTCATACACCCTCAAAAATTCCTATAAAGAATTTCTCAGGTATGCAGGTTTCCTCACGATGGTTTTCTTCACCGTTAAAGCAAGCGATAATTCACAGTGCGATAACCGAGAACTAATTATAGACGAAACAATTGCCTCACTTTGTAAGGGTAACTTCGTTAAAAATTTTAAATTAAGGAAAATATAAAAACAGTCACGATTCATCTAGATCACTGGAAATAAAATTACATTCAACAGCAAGGAACAATGACTTCACAATTACGCTATCTTTTATGTGCATTTCAACTGCATTTAGCACATTAAGCGGATGGTATTACTCTTATGACAATATAAGACCGGCTTGCTGCAAGTGAAATGTTAACTTTATGCAAATTATTATCTTTGTTATCTGTTGATCTTGTCGCACTATGCGGGAACGACAACAAAAAAATCAAGTTTCCAGTAAAACTGAAAACCTGCCTACATGTTCTTTGTATATATAATTATCATAACAATTTAATGGTTGGAATGGCGGTTGACTTGCGTCGAGCATTGCGAAATGGATTTGATGATCTTGTGGTAGAATATGGAGGTTGCAGTCTTCGAAACGTCGGGAGGAAAGTAAAATATTAAAACCGCGATAAAATCCGAAATTTGTTTAATTTTAATGGTAGAATATAAGGATTTTGTATATTTGCTACTGCCCCTTCATTCTAGTGTGGATTGGTAACATATTTTTCATACTATAGCTTTCTATTATGACTCTGTACGAGAGCATTAGAAGCTAGTGGTAAAGGGTTCATATAACTCGATTTTTGCCGGCTTCCCTTCCCTAATTAATGTAACACCTAATTCCCATTAGAAGATTTCTAGGCCGCATTTTTGCATAAGAACCTATAAGTCGGGTTTCCTTTTGGAAAACTTCTTCTTTCGCCACTGTACACGCACTTACATTTTTGCCAAAGTTCCGACATAATACGGCATTGTTACAGAATCGCTTATCTTGGTACCTATCTAATTAAAAAATAAGATTACTCGTACTATGTTCACTTACGAAAGGAGTTATGGAGGCAAAGTTATAATAGTTATACTATACATTCCATTAGACATGTCTGCGGTCAATCGGGCTTAATGTTATCAGCCAGACGCATGGATGATGCTACTGACCGGCATGCATCAGTTTATTTACTTAAAACTTCACTTTACACTAAAACCTGCCATACATTACCCGATTATACCCTCCTGTATTAAACAAATCCATACAAAGCCAGCAATGGTCGTCGCTCGACGAAATATAGTCGTAACTACCCAAGTGACGTGGTAAAATAATATGTCAGCCTAAGAACCAGTTAGGCAAATTATCTGCAAGAATCAGTGAGTGCACCTGC
>NW_023593373.1:0-23769 GCF_014839805.1 Manduca sexta
CTAGGATATAGTTGCAACATTGAGAAAAATATTTGTGAGTTTGTTGTAGACACTGGTTGTACGTCTCACATGGTGAGTGATAAAAGTTTTTTAGAAAACATTAAATGTAAAGAAACCGAACTGTGTTTGGCAAAGAAAAATATAACAATGACAGCTTCGTGTAGTGGCAATGTTGTGAATTGTATAAAAAAATGTTTTGTGTGTTCCTAACTTGTCTCAGAATTTGTTCTCTATTTCAGCTGCTACTAAAGAGGGTGATGTAGTTATCTTTACTGAAAATAGTATTGAAATTAAAAAGGAAATTATGTAGCCTTAAAAGGAAAAAGACCAAACAGGTTTGTATAAAATAGATATTCTTAGAGACAATGGGATGTCATTATTTACAAAGAAACAAGAAACATGTAATGAGTGGCATATAAAAATGGGACATTGCAGTAATGGTGCTCTAAAAAAGTGAAGATGGCTGACGGTATATCACTTGATGAAAAAGAAATAAATAATGTCATTGATAAATGTGAAGTATGTATCCAAGCGAAGCAGGTAAGAAAGTCATTTAGTACTAAAAGAGAGCGAGCAACAAGAAAGCTCGAAATTATACATAGTGATATATGTGGACCATTGATTGTGACACATGGGATGATATGAAGTACGTGTTGCCAATACTTGATGATTTTAGTCATTTTACTAAAGTATACCTACTAAAACATAAAATGAAGTAAGCGAGCATTTGAAGCATTGCATTAATGAAGGAAAGGGAAACTATTAATAATGTTTCTATTTTACGATGTGATAATGGTGGTGAATACACAGGAAAAGAATTTAAATCATGGTGCTGTAAAAAAGGTATTAAATTGGATTATAGTATACCATATAGTCCACAATTAAATGGGAACGCTGAAAGGTTAAATCGAACCATAATGGAAAAAGCTAGATCACTCTTATTTGAGTCTGGAATGCAAAAAGAAATGTGGGGTGAAGCAGTTCGCACAGCAACATATTTAGTAAATAGATTACCCAGAGAAGAATCATTAGTAACTCCATATGAAGCATGGACTGATAAGAGACCTAATTTTTCCAACATCCAGGTATTGGTCCAAAAGCCTTCATCAAAGTTTTGAGATCTACTAAGAAATTAGATTCAAGAACAGAAGAGTATATCATTATTGGATATTACAAAACAGGATATAGGTTGTTTGATAAAATAAAAAGAAAAGTTATTTATGCTCGTGATGTTATATTTAAAAATAATATGGCCGAAATAAATACATATAAAACTGTATACATAAATATATATAAAGAAGATTGTCAAGAAGAGCATGATGAAGAAGAATTTCTCTCCAGATGAAACTGGTAGTTCCAGCGATTCTCAAACTGTTGACATACATACCAAACCCTTAAATAAAATTTATAAAACATAAAATGTCATTAGTTAAAAAAAATATTAATTGTCTACCTGTATTAAAACTATTTTTTTTTAAAGTTTTCTGATCGTCGTTATATGTGTTGTTAATACAATAACATTAACAAGTTTGATTTGTATCAATAAGAAGTAGGGTATGTTTTGTGATTTAAAAGATGTAAAGTTTCGGAAATTAGGAGAGGGTGTTAAAAAAATAAATAGGTTTTGGTTTTAATTTCCGAATTTAAAAAAGGGAATATAATGTCTTTTGATGGAAATACTCTCTCTGGTTCCTTTGACTTAAAATAAAGTGGTTGTACGTTTTCATTTATTCTACAAAATAAATTTATAATTACTTTTTAAAAGTGTTTAACATTAAAATAAAACCCGAACAATATTTACTCATTCATATTATTTTGTGTAAGTCATCATCATATTCTGGAAGTTGTTTTTTACATTTTGTCGTATTTAAAGTCACGCTGAAAAAGTATAAGTTGGTACCTTATTAAATCTTCATGTTTTATGCAAAGTTATTTTAATATGAAACAATCCGTTTAGACATTTATTTTGGCCCGTCTTCGGAATTTTTTATGATCGAGAAAATTTAATCACATCGTAAAAACATTAGCAGACCTTTTAGACAATATCTTTAGGTATATTGTGTATTTTTTGAAGAGTCTTATTTAACAGTAAATACCTAATAACTTTGATCTTGCAAACCATTGCTTCGCCGTTACGCCCTCGGTGACTCGCCTTAAGTAGCTATTTTAGCATGGCTTCTATAGCTTTAGTTATTACAAAAACATATCATGATTGCATGCATATTATTTTGTCTAACAAACAAGCCCAAGAGCATAGTTACGCTTTAGATGTAATTAAACAAGCCTCATTAACTTCTTTCGTCGATAGAGGTGGATTGAAATACGTTTCCAAATTGGTATACGAAATTATAGTTTATGCCGAAATAATATTTTTGACATTAACAGTTAAATCGTGTAATAAAGTACAGAAGAATAAAATTATACTTATGATTTGTCAATATTTTTATGAAAAATTACATACCCTAATCGACCCGCCACATCCCGTTAGTTCTATTAATTGTGAAAGTAGACATGAAATTGAACTTATAAAACAAATATTTAAATCTCAGGCTGATTTCTTATGGAAAACATATAATGTTAAAAATTGTAGGCAAAAACCAGGGCCTAAGACAAAAATTTAATAAAACCGTATTATTTAATCATGTTTGAAGTTAAATGTGTTGCAATCTAAGAGTTCTATGATTATATAGAGCGGAAATTGGAAAGATTGTCATACAAAAATTTTGCCTTCGTGCGATGGTTCCTCAATCTACAGTGAAGTAGCAAAAAAACAATGTAAATTTTTTCGGTAATAAGTTTTCGTGCAAAAATTTGGCCCTGATGTCCGGTCTATAATTAACTGTACAGTTTAATGTCTAGTAGCAAATAGCAATAAATATTATATATTGGTTACCCATTGTGTTTTATTTCCTAAAATGTTGGTTACAGATTTAGAAATCTTTTATAGATAAAAAGCTTCCGTATTTTCTACTACTGCTTGTCTTGCTTCACCTGTCCTGTGGACGACCCGTCGTGTATGTTCATGTTGCGCTACCGCAAAAATGAGCACTACTCTGTAACTCTTTGAACTAAGTTAATACTATTAGTTTACACGTTATACCCGGGCCTCTACCTACGGAAATACTCAAAAGAAAATTCTATCGCATTTATAATTAAAACGGTAAGTCTAATCTATACAATAAATAATTTTGTCCTATATTTTAATGTTTCATTGTCACCATATGAGACAAGGACACAGTTACCAAAAAGTATTCTCGCTCGAGATTGTTTTTCCGGCATCAGTCAGCGCTCCAGGTGTACGTAGTACATATTAACTCCGTGGTGCTGAATTAATAAAAATAAACAAATATTCTCTATAGAGTCGTTGTGACTGGTTGTGACAAGTGATCATAAGTGACATAAATTGGTAGACAGCTCGATAATTCAAAATTGAAAACTTCTTATTTATAAGCATTTTATATACTATTATTACTTGACAAGGGCAAAATCAGTGATGATAAATAATTATCAGAGGAAGCCATAAACGAAGAAAACTTTCTGAGGAAACTTGATAAATGTGTTTACACAACGAGAAACAGTAAGTATTTACAAATTATAAGTAGTAGTTCGAGTATAAAATTGTTTTAAGTATTTTATTTTTAGATCTAACATAATTACATTTGTACAAATTATTCTATACACTTAAGTCACCCATAACTGGAAATTAATGATAACACGAATGTATGAGAGTGTGTTTATAATTTAAAGAAATTAAAGTTATGATTTCTTCGTTTAGGTCCTCCCCGCGACCGACCAGAATGCAGCCAACGCAAAGAAGTAACATTACCGAACGGTTGTACAGATGGAACAAGAAAAAAATACTTAGTGACTAATACAGAGTTAAGGTTGTCGGGAATAAAGGAAACATTACTAGAATTGGTACATTTATTATAAAACAAATCCAACAAGCTAGCTGTATTTGTGCTCTTTCTATTCCCAACAATCATATCAAATCAATGTTGGTCAATAATATAATTGTTTTTCTTTCAACTTATTATAAAAATAAATTATAATATGTTTATTTTGTTGTTAACTAATAGGTAACTATTAGCTTTAATATGTCTTAATTATTATAATGATAGTTGACTAGGTTTATAAAAGCCATTCCTAAGTCCTTGTTTGTTCCAAATCAATGCTAGAAAATAAGTATAAATTGTTTTTGTTTATTTTTAGTTTAATATCAAAATATTTTTTTAATATTAAACTGTTTTTTTTTTTCAATTGTTTAATGGTTCAATATATTAGCTGTAACATGTAGCTCTTTATGAGTGGCACCTTGTTCTATAATATCTCGGCATCTAAGGCACAGGATACCCTAGTTCAGATGCCAAGGTTCCATGACTTTGTAAATTTCGAAGTGTTACAATAAACATTTTATTAATAATAATTAATTTTTTTATTATTATTAATAAAAAATATTATTATTTATTATTATTAATAAAAATATCATCTTTTTGTTTTTTTGTTTGTTTGTTGCCGCCGCGAACCTTCTTTGCACGCTCATGCGACGCGAGTAAATGCACTTTTCCTTCTGCAGTCATCGGTGATTCCATTATTTCCAGCCGCCGCATCTCTCTCCGCCGCTTCTAAAGAACTCGCCAACTTCACTGCTTCCGAAAGAGAGAATACTGTTCTCGGTGAATAGACGCTAACGCAGACAAATCACCTCGCATTTAATTCCGCAAACAAATTGATCTCTCATATTTTCGTTCAAATTTGCTCCAAATTCACAATAATGTGACATTTTTTTATTCTGCCACGTAAACCGAAACAGTTTCTTGGCTCTTTGTCTCCTCTGCCTAAATTTATAGTGATCCGCTCGAGGCGATGGTGTGGGTTGCAGATGGTTCCGCATCTGCTCCCCACTCTTCGTATTTCGATTCTGAGGGTTTTTTTGGACTGGATAAATTGAATAGCTGTTTATAGGCCTCTTCCGCCCATTACGGCAATTAAAGTTGGTAATCTCATGTCTTCCTTAACATTATGGACTTTGAAATACGTTTCCAGTCGGTCTGTATACGTTGAACACTTACCATTTTGTACGTCGAATTTGGATACCTTCCAATCGACATTTTAACACATTATATCCTTTTTCCGAATTAGATCTCACTTTAAAAAAACTCTCTGAGGAACAATGCATAATAACACAGGAAGAAATCCAAAGAATATTGGACTGGCAAATGTAGAAAATAGAAAAAACGAGAGTATTTACCCAAATACACACTTTTCTATGAGGGCTACTACTAGTACACAGCCTCAGCAGGGCCGTTATACTCTAGTCCAGCTTCTACTACAAACAGCGGCTGCAGTAATTCCTTAGGATTTTATCCCCACGATGTAACTGCCTCAAGTAAGGGTTCTTTTGAGATTTTACCTTTCATCGCCAACTCACAATCGAAGATTTGTAGATCCAACAGTCAGGTAATCATCAGTACTAATAGAGCTGTTAATAACAATAAAACTTTCTTACCTTAATCTGTGTTTTCAATGACTCAAAGATTGCCCAGCACACTTCCAGTATTAAATTAGATATGGATGGTATCGATACACGATAAAAGTGACTGAGATTTCTAAACAACATTCGAGAAGCCAAAATGTCAGTGTAATTTCGAGTTCCACCTTGGCTGGCAAGGCGTCTCTCATAAATGTGTCTTGACGCTGAATAGAGCTTGATAACATAAACAAATCATCAAAGTCTTTTGACATCATTCTCAAAGCCAGTTTGTATGCATACCCTAGGATCTTTAATTCTCAACTGAATTAACAACAGAGCTGAGCCTCCAGTTTAATCTCTGTCATCTATCCATTTTCTTACCCAAATTAACTTCTTTTAGATATCTCTTCTTCAAACAAATGATACAAGAACTATTTTGTTCAACAAATTATTTATTCAGATTTTTTGCTGTTTTCGAGAATTAATTTCTCCGCACTGTATTTACAAACGTATGTACACCATAAGAAATATCCTCGACTACTGACGAAATACTGACTGCGTGTAAATCGTATGAGTCAGTTTCCGGCGCCAGCACTGGCGACAGCTACTAACCCTGTGTAAATCTGCCATAACACTTTGAGCGAGTTTCCCGTATTGAATGATTTAAGTTTGCTTCTATACTGCCCTCTAGCGTATAATGCACTAGCTTCCGATGAATCTTCACTTCCGTTTTCAATTTAGACTTTACAACATCCGCCGTTTGATGACCATAAGCATGGGGAAGTATTTTTCTGACAATCCTGCCAACATGAGACAACCAATCCACTCGTCATTTACCATAAAAGCCTGTTCTTGATTACTTCTGTCCTGTTTCAATAATTTGAGTAATATAACTCGTCATTGTCATCTGAAGTTTCGAGACGTATAGATATTAAATTTATCAACAGCATGATTCTCCTCGAGAAACCTGAATCGTCAAATATTTGTTGTAATTTCAGCTAAAGCTCTTTTGTAGTCCAAGCACTCTTAATGTGTACATGAAATGACGGATCGATGGTAAGTATTAACTTAGCCTTCGTCCTGGTGCAGAAGACTGCAATTGCATCTCCAACACCTTCATTCTTGAAGAAATTTAGCTTTCCTTCGAGAACAAGCAAATGTTCTGCAGCAAACGCCCACTCGCTGTAATTTTCTCGCCCTTTTGATTTTGGCACATTGCAATAAAAGAGTTTGTACTGGAAGCCATTTCTGTTAATCGACCGTATCCGGCGTTCTGTAGGATCACTGTAGTTTACACACATTACTGGTATAAAGTCACAAACTTAACAATACCGTTATTGTAATAACTAAATCGTCCACTATACACACAATCTTTACTTTGCCAACTGACTATCAAAATTGTAGCTGGGCCCATAACCTAGTAAAACGTGTTGCTTTTTACAGGGCGGCGCACGGTGGACTATATTTATATTATATAAACCAATCAATAAAAGAAATATACATCGTTCCGAATGATGACCAATGAATAAAAATTAAATTAATTATGCTCTTCGTTTCGACTACTAGTTAATATTGTTTTCAACAGATGGCATTACATGTTTCATTTGATGTTACAGAAATCAATTTCAACAAATATAATAGTCCGGTCAATTTAGACCTTAAATTGAGAGTGAAGTTACATAAAGTCCCAACAAGCTGAATTTCAGTGAAATTGTTCAAAATATAATTATAAACAATGTCTAGAAGTTCCCCATCATTCCCCTGTAAGGAAAAATTTAATTCAAGGTCAAAGGTCAAAAATGAGTTTTTCGCGATTTTCAGCAAAACGGTAAGTTTTATCATAAAAGTACTTCAGACAAAAATTGTAGATCATAAAATTATCTATAAAAATGTATCAATACTTTTTTCTTACGAGCCACCGTTTCTGAGATATAACGATTCAAAAAGTTATAAAAGTTGTTATCGTCATAATATGCATGAGTACGCCACGTATATACATCTAGAGTTGTAATATTTTATATATTTTTCTATCGTTTAAATATTTTTCTATCGGTCATTGTAACTTATACTTACAATATAAAATATACATAAGTTTTAACTACAAGAATATCAGGTAAAATGAAACCCAGTCCCTTAATCTTTAAGCCAGTGTAACTTCGAGACATCTGTCTTTTGTTCTATTGTGTGCGTGGCTAGGGTCTTATACCTGCTATAATAAATGAAATACTGTTAGTCTTGAGCGTCACTCTGTAGTGAAAACACGTGTTTATCCAAACCTATATTGTGCTGTTTTGAGTTTTATATAAAAATGTCTGAATATTGTTTTATTTGTGCTAAACTTTTAACTGAAAGTGAAGTTGTTACTGTTGAACGTGGTATGAAGACATTAATTAATGCAAGTATCGAAAGAGCTGATGATTTTTCGGAATATCTCAAAATCAGAAATCTGTGACAATACATGAAAATTGCCGTAAAATTATACTCGAAAGTCTTCTATTGCTGCAGCTAATAAAAGACAACGTGAAGAACAAGAAGCCAGTACATCCACAGCAAGTCCTCCTCGTACTAGATCACGTATCAGTGAATCAGCTTTTTGTTTCAAAGAACTATGCTTATTTTGTGGCGAGAAATTAAATGAAGAGAGTGAAAGAAGAAAATCCTCAGATTTTCGGCGTCGAATCAGCCAAGTAAGTACACTTCAATTTAAAGATTCAATTCTGGAAACAGCTCGGGCTCGTGACGATGCTTTAGCAAAAGCTGTTCTTGCTCGAGTCGAATTTGAATATGATTTAGTTGCTGCTGAAGCTAAGTATCATCGAGATTGCTATGCTAATTTTTAAAACCTTCCACTGGAGCTAAAATAGGTCGTCCTAAAGACGAAGCTATGAATTTGGCAATGGAGGAAATATTTACTTACATTGAAAATAGCGATGACTGTCAGTTCACTTTGAACGAATTACAAAAGGTTTGCAAAACTACGACTCTAGATAACAGAACGATTAAGCTACGACTAAAAGTAAAATATGGTGATAAACTTATTATCACTGAGAAATCGGGAGCATCAACATTCATATGCTTAGTGAATAATCATCATGATATTTTGAATCAAGCCTGGTACGAAAGAAAAAAAATGAATAAAACAGAAGAACGATTGAGAGTCCTAGACGCAGCTGCAGCTATTATTCGCGAAGATATTCAAACCGCAGTATTTGATAATTCTAACTACCCTCCACCAAGTCGCATGTTTGAAGATTTAAATAATGAAATCCCAGAATCATTGACATTTCTTGTGGAACGAGTGATTTTAAAAATAAACGATCAAATTTAGATCATTTAAAATTAATATGCACAAATATTTGCCATTGTATCATGACTGCTGTTCGACCAAGGTCTTTTAAATCTAAATTACAATTAGGCCTCGCAGTTTTTTCATCGAAGGTTCGGGTCTAAACGTCTTATACAAATCTTTTCGGCTTTTGGTTTATGTGCTTCTTATAATGATACAATAATGTACGAGGCAGCAGCAGTTTTCCATCGTCCTCCTCATGTCCTACCACCAGAAAGTGGCACTCTTATTCAATACGTTGCAGATAATGCTGATATTAATGTAAATACGCTAGACGGCAATAACACGCTCCACATAATGGGTATTATTCAAATTGTTACTCCAAAACATTCAGTTTTACTAGAAGAACCTATGCCACGAATAAAAGAAACTCTTTCAGCAAATGATTTCAAGGCAAAAGCTCATGTGCCGATACAGACTTATACAAATGACGGTGTAGTAGGCTACAGTAAAATAAATGTTAAAGATTTTGTTTATGGAACTGAAACAGTATCGTTGCTCAAAAAAGTTGATGTAGTATGGTTTTATGGAAAATGGAAAAATGAGTCTTTACCCGGTTGGAATGGTTTTATTGAACGTTTAACAAATAATCATACGAATTATTCTAAATCTCAAATTTCATTTTACCATTTATTCACCAACCAGCCAGTAACTATAATACTATCTATACGACTTTACTTTGTGCATTAGAGAATGCAAAACGGTATGGCCACACTGTATGCATCGTGACTTTCGACCAGCCCCTGTATGCTAAAGCTCGAGAAATTGTATCAGCCGCACCTCAGGGCTCTGAATTATCAAAAATCATCATCAGACTTGGAGGATTTCATTTACTGATGTCTTTTATGGGAGCAATTGGTCATATTATGCAAGGAAGCGGCATGAAAGAAGTACTAGCAGAGATCTATGCGTCAAAATCATTAGAAAAATGCTGAATGGTCATGCTTACGCAAGAGCTGTTCGAGCTCATACACTACTTCAGCTTACTTTGGCAATTATAATATTAAAAGAAGTTGAAATGAATGACATAATGGATGCAGATCTAATCGTAAATATCGAGCATATATTAGGTAATACTCTTTCATACAATGATATTGAAAATGACGATGAAGTATCTGGAGCTTTACTTGATAAATTTAATCAAAAACTAAAAGAATATGAGGAACGAGGACCAACTGCAAAACTTTGATTCAATATTTTTGTATGGTTTCCATTGCTAAAGAATTCCTAAGAGATGATTGGAAAGATGATTGATGCGTATGGGGATTGAAAGCTCATTTAAACTGCGTCAAAGAAATGCTTCCTTATTTTCACGCGTCTGGACATTTTCCTTATGCTAAATCTGCACACCTTTACTTGCAGGATATGGAACAATTACAGAATTTGATTGATCATGAAGTTTACGAAAAGTTTTCAGGAGGATTTTTACAGTTAGACGTTCAGACAAATTAAGTTGTGGAACTTCAACGGACATGGTAATCGAGCAGTCTATGATGAAAGCTATGAAGACAGATGGAGGTATTGCTCGAGGGAGAAGTACAAAAGAGAGCGTCATCAGTAAATGGGTTTATAGTATGCATGCTATGAATACAGTTTGTGACAAATTAGAAGATATCGCTAATGTTAGGATGGATACGACCGAGCAGCATGTTGATGCAAGTGATTCACGAGTAAAAAAGATGCTAGAGACATACGAAGACTTTAGAGTGGTTCTCAACGCATGATCCTTTCCAGAGGTTAACAAAATTGTTTCTATTGCGAGTGGTGTCGTTGGTGACGATAAAATTAATTGTTATAAAGCTCGTGAAGTTGGACTTGCTTCTATGGCAAAAATGACAGGACTGACATTCAATAATATTAAATTAAAACACGCTGATAAAGTTGGTTCCTCTCTTAACTATGACTAGTTCCATAAAAGTTCATGAAGAAAAAGTACCTATTGACCCTGTATTATTGTTCCAACGCATGAGTATTACTGCATTTCAAGATGAAATTGAAAAATATTTTGAATATGAATTAGCTCCCTACCCTTTATCGTTATTTGATGACATCGGGATGCGTAAAACACAGAAATCTACCATTTACGATTGTTTTGAAAAAGTAAATATTGATATTAACAACACTAATGCGACATACATCATTGACGGAGGATACTTACTACACCGCGTTGTGTGGGATAGCGAAGAAACATTCAACGTTATCTTAGATAAATACGTTCAATATGTACGTAGACATTTTGGTTCCAGAGTTACTGTCGTATTTGATGGCTATGATGATTGCACGAGAAATATCAAAGCTGCAGAACAACGTCGTCGAACTTTAGCAACATCTTCATCTTCTGATATTTTATTTGATGAACTTATGACAGTCCCAACCAGTCAACAGAAATTTCTTACAAATACCCACAACAAGTCTCGGTTCATTTCAATGTTGAAAGAAAAGTTTACGGCTGAAAATATATTGGTAAAACAAGCTAATAATGATGCTGATGTATTGATTATTGAAACAGCAATAGAGCAATTCAATTTGACAAATACAACTATTGTTGTTGGTGAAGATGTTGACTTACTTGTATTACTCACTGCTCGAACGCCAACTGAAAAACTATTTTTCTTAAAACCAGGAAAAGCTCAGCATCAATCAGATATATATTCATCAAAAGTTTATTTACTTTAGTAAAGTGTAAAGATCATGTACTATTTTTACACGCAATAACTGGCTGTGATACGACATCTGCATTTTACAGGAGGGGTAAAACAGCAGTTTTCAAAATGTTTGAAAAACAAGATTTAATTCAATGTGCTGAAGTTTTTAAAAAGAGTAATTCAACTCAACAAGAAGTTATTACCAACGGCATCCGCTTTCTTCTTTCTATGTACGGAGCTCCTAAAAATCTACCTGTTTAGATAAGCATCGATATGCATGTTTCGTTAAAAATACTAAACATAAAAACAAGTTCAATTAGCTTGTCTTCCTCCAACCTCAGTTGCTGCTCACCAACATCTTTTTCGAGTATATTACCAAGTTCAAGTGTGGCTTGGTTATCAGCTAGACCCTACAGACTGGGGTTGGAAGTTGGTCAACAATATATTAGAGCCAGTTCAAACTTTACTTCCACCTGCGCCGGAAAAACTGCTGAACACTATTTTTGCAACTGCAAAAGGGATGCAGTGCTAAATGTGGTTGCAAAAAAGTCGGACTGTCTTGTTCTTTGGCATGCACAAATTGTCAAGGCCGGTCGTGCTCTAATATTGAATCACAAACAATGGAGGATTCGTTTGACTCCGACGAAGTATCATGCGATACATCGCTATTGACGCAATTTACTTGCATCCAAAATGAAGATGAAGAAGAAGCAGGAGAAGAAGAACAAGAAGAAGATCAAGAAGAAGAACAAGAATTTGAAACTTACGAATAAGACGAATAAACTTCAACACTTTTTTCATTTACATCGCTTTTATCTTTCCCAATCTTTGAAAATTTCCGTTATTTTGCAAAAGTTTTACATTAAACAGGATCACAACTGACCCGAGGAGTAGCCCTACTGGGGAAACCACGTTAAAAACGCGCTAAGTACACTACCTCATAGGTGGCGTGGAAACGTGTGCATATTATGATAGTGGATAAAACATAAACATAATAATGTTAGATTTACTGGTGGTATGTCTCTTTATGTTAGAGTCCTCCTGTAGGTACCACCGAATGTCTATTTCTGCCGCCAAACAGCATTGTGTAGTCTTGTTGTGTTAAGGTTTGAAGAACATTGTAGCCAGTGTAACAACTGAACATAAGATTTAACATCTCATGTCTCAGGATGACGAGCGCAGTAGAATACCAAACAATACTTTGTAATTTAAAGTGTTAGATGATTTTTCTGTTGTTTATGGGCGGTTGTATCGCTTACCATCAGGCGAAGAGCAACCTGTCATATCATTCGAAGCAATAAAAATACGTTTTTTTATATAAAATGACCTCACTACACTCGATGGTACACAAATGGCAGTCGACTGAGTGGTAATCTCGTCAGTACATCATGCCGGACTGTTCCTAACCGCATATATCCTACCAGTAGGGCTGATACCTGTCTCTGCTTGATGATATTGGCTCGCGGGTTGGTGTGGTATCCGAACCAGTTCCGAACGTGGCGACTGCTCGTTGCCGCCGCTGAGGTTGAACACGCGCGGGAAGTACGGGATGTTGTACGACGGAAGTACGTCTCCCGGACGAGATGCTGCGTTCTGGAACAAATGTGAAATTGTAGCGTCAGAAACACTGCGGTCGGAACTGATTTATTTAAGAGAGTGCCGCAATTACAATCGTGTGCCTACCGCTTATACATACTTATACCTACGTTTGTATGATCTATGCACTGGAGGCGCTACAGTACCTTACAGAAATTATTTTTTATGTTTATGCGAATGAGCACATCGAAATTAAAACGGTTTTATCACGGTTTTTATATTATAATTTTTCCGCTTCCAAGACTTTGCAGCCTTCATGGTCAGTGAGGTGTTGGTCGTCCAAAGTCAACGTTACAATATCTACCTACATTTTACAATTATATAATTAAAATTATAATATAAAAAGCGCGATAAAATCCGAAAAAAGTAGACATTTTCAATTAGTCTTGCGGGTCTAGGTGAAGTGATGAAATGTTAGCTGTTGCCAGTCTCCTTATACCATCCCATCTTCTGTACTTGAGTGCGATGCGCCTATATTTTTAGACTTATAAATATAGGCATTTATTTAATTTGTAATTTCTAAAAGTTTTATGAAAGTGAAAGAAGTGTGCACTATACAGGTAAAGTGGCAAACCTGTCTCTACCTACCTCCATGGGATAGTGACATGATTTGTTACAAAATAAAACTTAAATTTTTTCAAGTTAATTGCACTTTTATATTTTCTGTCTGACGTCTCTTTTTCCGTCGTTTCCCAAATAACTCGTCTATCATACACACTTCTCATTCCGTCATCTCATCATCACACCGTCCCATCTCATCATCACACCCGTCCCATCTCATCATCACACTAACGTTCCATCCTCACATTTATGTAAATCTGTTAACTTACAGATCAGCGGCCTCGTGTATCCCGGCAGCTGCTCTATGACCCACAGCAGGCCCGGCTTCACTTTGCCTTTCTGTTTCGATGTGCTCGAGTGAACTTATTGTAGTCCACTATGTACCTGGAAAATAATAAATAAACATAATGTGATAGGGGCGAGCATATCGCCATATCGGGCACAAATTCAAGATCCCGGGCTGATATTGAGCAGAAAACCCAAATATCACTTTGACCGATCCGGGATTGGAACCCAGGTTCCCATACTCACCACTGGTTGTTGTAGGTGCCGCTGTTGTGCCTGCGGAAGATCTCGACCCACTCCTTGCCGCTCCGCGCGAGGCGGTTCGCTATCATGGCGCGCGCGTACTCCAATATCTGAGGGTTAATGTATCTAATTATTTACAATGTTTGCAACTGTACTGAATACTGAATTGCCTTCTAACAAATTTGTCTCGACGCGGTATATTTTCGGTCGGTTTATTATTTCAGGTCATTAAATCTGTTCATATTTAAACACTAGGCGTTGCTCGCTGCTACGCCCACGAAAAAATCATTTCTGCTAGAAACGTTCCTATATCAACATAGCAATCAGTAGTCTATTTTACCACCATAATAATAATAATAATATCAGCCCCTTATATATACTTGCCCACTGCTGAGCACGGACCTCCGACACTACTGTGAGGGATTAGGCCTTAGTCCACCACGCTGGCCTAGTGCGGATTATAGACTTCACACACCTTCGAAATCCTATATAGAGAACTTCTCAGATGTGCAGGTTTCTCACGATGTTTTCCTTCACCGTTAAAGCGAACGATAAATTCACAAAGAATACACACATGATTTTTAGAAAATCAGAGGTGTGTGCCGTTGGGATTTGAACCTGCAGACATTCGTCTCGGCAGTCCGTTCCACATCCAACTAGGCTATCGCCGCTTTATTTTCAATAAACGATCCAAATAGACTTTCAAAAATGGTCCAATCAGAACAATTTCCATACCGACCCGGCAAAGTGCACTGCGCCTAGCGGTAAGTGAACTGGGGTCCAATAGTATGTCGACTGACGAGATATGACCGGCAGTCGACACAATTATGCCGGCCTGTTGGAACCGCATATACAAAGACTGATCCCGGAACGCGACACACTTACATGGGCCATACAGAAAAGGAAAATGATAGTGTGACCTCACCTGTCCTACAGGCTTGACGTTCTCGAAGAGCGTGCGGTTGTTGTTCCCGATGGTGGTCTCGGCCGCCACCAGACCAGACGACGTTATGTAGAAGTCGTCTGTGGACTGACACACATAGTGTAATCAACTATAAAAATACCTCAACAAGACTGAAAATCGTCTGTATAAGTCCTTTTGTTTCTTACAAAGTTTTTTCACTGGAAAACTAATATCTACTTTTATTGTTATATTTTGATAAATTTTCAAAAGCAATCCATAATTTACATATAACAATAAGTAAATAATGCAGAAAAATATCAAAAATTAGAAAAATATATATATATAAATGAACGAAAAAAATATTATTACTAGGTATGCCATACTTGTATGAAGCCAGGATATGACGACAGCGACATCTTGCGGCCCGGGATCAGCTCGGCGGAGTCCGGCTGCAGCTTGAAGTTCATCACGTACATCTTCTGGATACGCAGCATTGACTGGTAGCTGGAATTATAGTATTCGTGAAGTATTATCGCTTATACATATTTTACTTGTTTGTTGTAGCTATGGCGTTATAAAAGTGATTGATTGAGACAATATTAATCTACAGTTTCAAGGGTAAATTTTAACAACTTATGATTTGATCATGGTGATCTCTGGAACCAGTAATAAGACTGACAATTATTTGATTGATAGGGAGCTTTTATAACCCTAAGTGCTTAAAGTTACATTATATCCCGACATAAGAAAAATACGCATGCGAAATCGCCAACAAAACTATTTCAATATAAGAGAAATTAGTATGAAAGTGTAGTAACAAACTCTTAGTAAACTTATTTCCTAGCTGGTGCGTGTGCGTGCGTGTGTGCGCGTGTGTGCATGTATTTGCTGGGTAAACCAACCTGTTCCAAGTAACTTGCGAGGTGTACAAGTCCTTGAGGCCGGGGAGCAGTTTGACCAGCCCGGTGCAGTGTTCGCCAAATAAAAATCCTTCAGGTGTCTCCTTGGGCATGGACAGCGCGAACGCGAGCTCGTCCAGGTCACCTAGCATGTTCAGCCAGCTGAAATATTTCGGTTTATAAGGGTTAGTTAGAGATGTGGCTAGTGTGTCTGTTTCCGATTTTGAAACCATGAGGAAGTTGTTTCGTATAGGTACTTATAGGGTAAGCAGAGATGCAACTAGTGCGCAACACTTATTTTCCAAGTTGTGGATGAAATTACCTATGTACAGGGCCCTACTTCTAAATGGGTAAACTTAATGTTTTTAAGTAAAAATAATATATTGTTTGTTCCAAGTATTCAGCAGCAACAACATTGTGTTTTTTCAAACAAATATTGTAAAATTATATATTTACGCAATGGGCGATGACTCTGGCTATGAAAAAATTATTAAATTTAATTTATAGAATTTAAGCCTAATATCATTAAAACAATGTAAATCCATTCTCACATGATATCCCTGATGGTGAGCCACTCGTACATGGGCTTGGTGGCCGCGTTGTATCCAGCAGCTAGACCTTCCAGCTGGATGTAATACAGTTTCACCTGGAATTTTCATTTAAGTAAATTTCCATTTAAACCGCGCAAAGCTGCTCAGTGTCGGCCTTGCTGCTGCGAGTTAAAATGTAAAAATACTCTCCAAGCCACCGGACGTCTCTAAAGTAGTAGCTCAGTCAAGCACCCTTTCCTGCACTTTAAAAGCCGCTTTTGTACTTACTGATACAGAAAGAAATTCTAAAATTGTTCTGTTTTTAATTAAATGAGTTTTATATTTCATTGTACTGCTAGCATTTCCGGCTGCCCTGACTTGACTAGAGCCAGACCTAATGTGGATTACCATAAAATCTTGGCCATAGAGATGATGATCATCACATTTGTAGCATATCATTAGAAGAAAAATCGGTTAAATGGGTTAAGTTGGTAATGTGAGCTGTCACTTGTAAATAATATATTACAAACTATACAGTGCGCTATACAATCAGGTGCAATATCCGTTATATTGTAGTATATCTAGCACCTTAACAGCTATGACATATAAAGCACAGTTTTACCTGATACCAGTATGGATCATTCGGGTTCTTCTCTATCATACTCGCCGTATACTGTTGGTTGGTGTTTATGAAGTCATCTATTAAACCACACACATCTGTTTTATTATAGCAATACCTGCAATATAAAACATGATTTTTATTGCTTATTCAGCTATATGGAGGTCCTTAAAAAATCTCACAATTCAGTTTCTCAGGACACAAAGTACTCCATAAGTTTAATCAATGATTGCTCTGTCTGCATACCAGACTTCATTCATATCCATTCAGAAAAACAGTCTTTTCCTTTAACAATCACTTGATAGTGAAAGAATAGTGAAAGAATAATAAAATAGATGAAATAAGTAACATATGTGGTTTCATGACTGCCATACTACAAGTATAATTAATTTTATAAATTGAAAAGTATGTTTTCTTAGTTTATATGTGTGTAGACAGCTCATTTACAATCATGTAAAGCTGTAGCTTGCAATTCCTTTTAAAAATATACAAAAATTAATCATACCCTTTAAGTACATTTTGCCAATGCATCCACATCAGGTCCCTGGTGAGGAACCCTTCGAGATACCCTGCAGCATACTGCTTCTCATCACTTGAGTCTCGGGATGTGTGAAGCTCCAGAAATGCCCAGCTGTGGAGATATATAGCATTATATATTTTCATTCCCAATACTTTACATTCATCAGCAGTAAAATACATTTTATACAAAATAAAATTATATCAATTCCATACTAACAACTAATTTATGTAATATATTATCTGAATTTGTATATACATTTTCATTAGATGGGTATTTATTGATTGTCACAAACAATAGATTAAAGTTAAGCAATACTTAATTTATACAAATTCAACTAAGGATAATTTTCAATTGTTATCATATAACTTGTTACTCCAACTTTGCAATGGTGACCCCACAAGTTAAGAAGCATATTTATATTTTTTGTATCATAGTACCACATAGCTTTCGCTCAAAACTTAACATTAAACAGTGCTTATTGGTCCTAGTCAATTATAGTGTTGGAAATATAACAAACCCTTTACTTGCATACTCTATCAGAAATATTTTGATGTAATCAGACTATTTTCATACTCATGTATAGTATATTAATTATTTATTGATGACTCAATATATCATAAGTTACTATGCCTATGGACTGCTGATAATACAAGTTATCAGAGGAAATTGGGAGCATGGACTCAAGCAGATATAGTGAACAAAGGAAATGTGATTGTAGTGGTTAGTTACAGAGATTTAGATTTATAGTAAGTAAATTTGTTTTGTTAGGTTTTTATAATTCTAAAAACACAATTAATATTCTAAGTTCTTTATAGCAGTTATTTAAAATTAATATTACTGTAAATATACAGAAAGAATAAACACTAAACAATATATTTATATACACAAGGTGTTAAAATCCTCTATATTTGCCTCCATAAGTGTGTCCCATTCGAATCTGCTGGTGTATGCCTGGTTCCAACAGGCCGCATAATTGTGTCAACTGCTGAGTAATCATCTCTCATCGATCAACATTCTAATGGACCCACTTGCCATCAAGTGTGGTGGGGTCCTTGACATGCATGTATACAATAAATAATAAACAATCTTTCTAATATTTGAGATGCTTTTGGTGCCCTTGACCATTTGGCAAATTTTTATAAAATCACGTGCTCTTCAATAAGGAATAAATTTAATATTGAATTTCGAAAAGGGCACATGTCTGGTACTGTAAAAAGTTTCGAATTGGAAAAAACTTATTTTCAATAGTGTAAAAAATAAAAAATATTTAGGTTACAATTTGGGCTCATTTAGCAATAAAGAATTATAAAAGTTTTGTTGTTATTTGTTATTATATATACATTTCTAGATATTTTATATTTATGAGACTTGCCCTTTTCGACATTGCATATTCAATTATAACTTACCCTGTATTATTAATTTCATTTCGATACGTAGCCTTCGCGAGGTGCACGTCGGGGATATCGGCGTAATATTCGGTCACAACAGCCTTCGCTTTATCTCCAGACCATATAACGTATCCATATTTACACTCACACAATTTTATTACAGTAAATATTAAACACAAAGTTAAGTGCGTAGCCATGTTTGTCCCGAGTGGTCCCGAGTCTGATCTTTGAGTTGTGTACCTATCAATACATAGTACAGTTTACATTTATCTATCTGTGTTAATAGTTTGTATATGTAAACACAAGGAAAAAGGAAAACAAAATATTTTGATTGTCAGTGTAATTGGCGCCTTTGTACGTCAACTGTCATATGCCAGCTAGCAGTTTTGACGTTAGTAATAATGTTGTCACTTAATAAAGTTTGAAATTTGGGTTATTTACAAATAATACAATTCATACATTCCAAGCGCTTCTCTACCACAAATGGCCGTATTAATAGATACTACTAAATTTCGATTTGAATTGCGATGTCAGGTAGGATGCTGTGGAATAAAAATCAGTATCTTAATAATATATCAGATCAAGACCTACTGGTGGTAGGTCTCTCATATATAAGAGTCCGCTTGGGTAGGTAATAGGTACCCGTACCACTGCAATGTCTCTTTCTTGTGTGTTGTTTCGATTTGAAAGACATTATAGCCATATCTCAGGATGGTGAGCGCAGTGCAATAACCAAACAATATTTTATTATTCACGGTGTCGGATGGTGTTTCTACTGTTTATGGGCGGCCGTAAGAAGTGAAAATTCTGTTAATTTGAATCGATATAACACTTGACAACATTTTTGCGTTTAGTTATTGCATTAAAATACAGATTAAAAATAATACATTTATTTTAACAATAAAAACAATTCTACAAAATCTCGTCATATTCACTCATAATTTCATCTTGAAGGACACAAACCAAAGAGATCACAGAGTCAATGTTATTTTTAGTATTCATCACGTTGCACATAATTTCATGCCGATTTCACTACACTTGTAGCTAATTTCGCGCAGTAAGTAAGGTGTCCGCTCGTGGGGTGGCGAGTTGAGCCATTCATTTGTATTTATAGCGACGGTTGCGTATCCTTGCTTCTCTAGCGTGTCCAGAATCAGGCGGAATGTACCCCGGAGACGATTGCTGTTCATTGAGAAGCATCCTGCTTTAAAGTTCATGATGCAAACACTGAAAAAAGAAACAATTAATCTGGATGTTGAAATAATATCTGGCCGAATAAATGGATGTACATTTTACGTAGAAAAGTTTTGTATGGATATCCATTGTTCACTTACACAATTCCTCCATTAGGTAAATTGAGCTGTTCTATAGGCACCTTTCCTTTTCCACTTAATCTTGGAAGTTTTTGTGGATAACCATTTTTTAGACATACTAAGGCATCTGAAAATAGTAATAGAGTGTGAAATAAAAGAATCTGAAATGACCAGGAATGAAATAATAAAATTACCATACCTGCAACAATACCACTTTGCAGCATAACATTTTTGACCACATACTCTGGACTGCCCAGCCCTTGAGCGAGACTTCGTTCTAACTCTTCGCTCAATAGCGAAGTCGGATACAAACTTTTGGCCTTATCTAAAATTTCTTGAGGCATCTTAAACTCTTTGGTATGGAACGTCTTGACGGCCTCATTCAGTGTCAGGAGCTGAAGATAATCGAGTGTATTCTGCTCTCTAGACAAGTACTCATCCAAGAATTCTTGGGAGAGTACCCTGCTGATCAGTCTGTCCTCATAGTGGCCCAATGAGGCTAATTCGAGACACATTTTGGCCCAAGGTAATGTAAAACTCTTGGCATCCAGGATTGGATTGAGAGACAACTGCCTGCGCAATTCATTCCACTGGTCAGGGTCTGGAGAGTAGTTGCTGTTTGAGAGGCAGTTGATGAAGCCAAATAGAACATTTGTTCGCGCATTAGATAATGTTGTAGGGTTGGACACTGCTAGTTGACAGAGGTATTCCACAAGGCCAAGGTGGGTGTGAGCCTGGGAAAAGACATTATGATTATAATAGTCCAAAAACATTGTGATATCACATGATGAGATTTTATTTTTATAAAATGGTACTCTTATATACAAAATAACACCCTCAAATGGTAGTGAGTTCAAAATGATTGCCTGCCATTACAATAATATTATAATAATAAGCTAGAGAAAATCATGATGATTTTTTAATTAATATAATTATCTTTGGTCCCATTTTTCTATACCGATTATAATCTATAAATTGGGCCCTATACCATTTTGCCATTATTTTTTAAGTATAAATTGTATTTCATCTATTTTGACAAAATATACTCACAATTCGAGACAATACTCTTGCAACAAGAAGCACTTTGTCAAACTCCAAATTATTCTTCACTACATAGTCAGCTATGCCATCCATCAATTGCTCATTATAATACTCTGGATGTTTCTCTAATATCCTTCCCTTGAGTTTCGCAGCCGTCCTCAGTATATCATCATAAGGTAATTCATGTAATTTTTGCGTCATAATAACGAGGCAGTTGTTAAGAAGTTTGGCTCTTGTGGGGAACACTTCTGCAGTACAATTAACTTGACATAACGCCCAGGTGATATATTTAGCAATTTGAGCATCAATGGCCTGGTTGTGGAGAAGGATACCGGTAACAACGTTATTTATGCAGCGATCAGGCAAGTCGTGAGAGCAGCAATACGCCAGCATATCTCTTAGCAGCGGTAGATCATCATTATCTATCTCCAGAGGTAAGTGGATTTGGAAAGCAAGAGGAAGTGCCAATTTCAATGCATCCACTAGATGATTCTTTTCCTCAAATCTATTTAGTATGAAGTCTAGAAACATAATCTGACGTATATTAATCGTGTTGATCTCGCATCTGATTATCTGTAGCATTGTTTGTATTATCAGGAGTCCACAGGCACACCAAGGAAAGACAGGAATTTTGTCGCTTCAATTGCTTCTTGTTTACGTCTATAGATCGTGCGTGCTTTTTAAAATTCTGGCACAATACGCCGAATGCTGGATCCCTGATTAGATCATCTGTATTGTGCGTGACTCTGAAAACATAGCAAATATATCAGCCAAATGAGTTCATTATTATTTTATAAATTATATGCAGTAATGTTATCAAGTTGGAATGAGGAAAGATAGAAGTGACTTTTAGGAGAAATATCCTAATTTTACTAACTTGCCAGTCTTTTGCAACTGAAAAAGCATTCGTAATGCTTGCAGCAAGTGTTTGGGCGTCATCTGCTGTAAGTTTGCTTGGACTGCCTCCAGGACATCTGTTGCGCTGGGGGCTGTCTTCAACATTAGCATCACAGCATCTGGTGATTTCCCACGGGTTAACTCTGAAACTGCAATTACAATAAAATAAGCAAAGATACAAGAAGTATCAGTACAGCATATTATTATGTAATAATTTTACATGATATTAATTGTCACACATCCACACTTACGCCTTTTATCACCAAATGGGTAGGCAGAGGTGCTAATAGTGCACATTTTCCATTGAGTGTAATTCCGCTCCATGATGTGGTAGGTAAGCCTATCGCCATATTGAGCACAAATTCAGACTCTGGGCCGATACTGAGTAGAAAAACCCAATATTGCTTTGCTCTTCTGGGGAGCGTACCCAAGACCTCAGTATTGCTTTTGCACGGTAATACAACTGTGCCACTGAAGTAGTCTAACATTAAATATCAATTTGGCAGTTTAATAAAATTAACACCAATGTCACAATTTTGTTGATTAGTGAAGGATAAACTTCTCCCATAAGTTACTACATCTGAATGTCACTTCACTCACTATTTAATGCAATAGAGTCAATTTTGGAAGTTCACATAAAAAATATAAAATAAATAATAAAAAAATCTATTAAGTTTCTCACTACTGGAGGACAGGCTCCTTGGTGTTGTTGTGGACTGACCGAGTGGACTAGCTCGGAGCACACTGCGCCACACACTCCGAAGTAATAGTGACATTGTTGCTGAAATTAAAAGTATGTCTTTATAATCTAAAGAAAATATATTGAAAAATATGAATGTAAAAATTACATTTACAAAATTTTATGCAGTAGTTGATTTAAATAACAGCTTTTGGGACCTAGTCCAATTCCAACTCTCAATACGGAAAACCCTGATAACTAAAAAAAGGGTAATGTATTGTATAATATTAACACAGTATCAAAAAGTGACTTGAAACTGTGTTATTAATGAATAATAGGTATTTCAGTAGAACAGCGCGGTAAATTATGTTCTTCACATATAAGCTTTGATATAACTATATTGTTATGGATTAGGATCCATGATCATGAAGGTTATGTTTTGTTGAATGGTACAAACACCATTTTCTGACAGAAACTATGTAAGGTATCACTTATATAATAATGAATGATACACAAACATATATGTACATTATGAAAACATGCCAAACAATTGAGATATCGTCACGACCTTCTATCAAAGAGGTGTTCAGTGTACTATCTTAGGAAAGATTAAAGGATGATAGATGATGAGGATGTTTATAATTTGAATCTATTAACTCTATAATATTATTTTGTAAATAGTTTCTTTACAGGAGTATGAAAAATGATAAATAATTCTGGATTTTACATACCTGACAATTGTCAAGTTTATCTACAATTATAGTACTAGTTATGTAAATAAGTTCACAGTTTTCTTGAATTACACTAGGCATACACATAGAAATTATAAA
>NW_023593374.1:0-23764 GCF_014839805.1 Manduca sexta
ACGATAACTCGTAGTTCTATAAATTGTTTTGATTTTTGTGTAAATATCATACTTGTATTATATTATGTCTGGACACATTTTACTGATCGTTGTAACTTACTAGCGATGCACTATGTAGTCGCAATGCACTTGGACATAATAAATATCATACTAAAATCACAGATACTTTTCTTAAGCTTAGACACTGCTATTTACGGACAAAAATGTGTAAACAATCTCATTACTGATGTAAACATTTTAAAAGGAAGTTTTACATATTTGTACTAAGCGTGTCTATAGGACTGCTCGGTGGCGTAGATGCACTGTATGCGCGGTATGGCAGCGCTCTGAGGTCCGTGAGTTCGAATCCCGAGTCGGGCAAAGCGATATTTGGGTTTTTCTGCTCAGTATCAGCACGGGGTCTGGAATTGCGATAGGCTCGCTCTCTATCACATTATGGGACGGAACACACTTGGCGAAAAGTGGGTGCCCTGATTGCGCCTCTGCATACCCGTTCAGGAATGAAAGCGTAATGTGTGTGTGTGTGTATCTATAGTAATTAACATAACATAAATAATGGATGTACTGAGAGTTTACGAAAACACTTATTATCACAAATGTAAAAGCATTGCAAAATGTTTGAACGACACGCCAAAACTTTGCTCTTACTTTGCGTTATGATAAAACAGGAAATTCTTGTTATTTTAAAATAAATCCCAATCTTAATAATGTAACGTGTTATGTTGATGAAGTTTATATATTTATTTTGTAGAAACACGTGTAACATGATAAATAAGAAATCATCTTAAGAATTTCATATTTAATATGTTGTTTTCTGAAACAAGTTATTTACTAGTTTGTTTTCTACATTCATTGTTTACAACTTCAGACTTCTGTTCTCTACATATTGTATTTTTGAAAATTATGAACTTGTTTTTGTTCAATGTTAATCAAGTGTACCTAGAGATATAGTAAGTGTATATTCAGTAGTACAACTATATAAATCGCGCTATGTTCGATTATTCCTAGTTGATTTTATTGGTGAAAATATTAACATTTTGTCCGTAGATAGTATATGTAAAATCGCACAATATTTCGTGCTAATCAATATTGAATGCTGCATGTGTATGTTGTAAAATTGCACTGATTCTGTCCCCAGCGGTCAGTTTTAGATCCTGATCAAATACTGCTTGCCGGAGCACACAACAGGTTATTTTCCTATTTTGCTGTTTCATAAATCTTGTTATACATTTCCGTAATGAAGTTATTGACGTAGACATTTTCCGTTCAAATATTCGGTGCGTGACCTCGATCCAATTTTACGACGTCGCATCCCAATTTAGAAAGTATCAGGCTATATTGAAAATATTTTTATTTGCAACCTTTTCTTAAACGTAAGTACTTACCTATGAATAGATTATTTACCCAACTTGACATTTATATATGAAATTACTGAAACAACACAAAGAGTACGTTGGAAAGAAAAGCTTGTCTGTTAAACTTATAAAAGCTTGTTTGTTAGAACACAAAGCTTTAAATAGAGACAAATGCTGTCCGCCTCGCGTTATGCGCTTTTATTTTAGACTTGTGGCGTATTCTATTGTTACGCCCTCTAGTGTATGTAATTGAGTGATGTATTATAAAATAATGGTTTTATGCACTTTGTTATATACTTGCTGGCAATAGCTATCGCGCCCACAGCAAAAAGTGATACTACAGATTAATGATCGCGATATGAGGTTTGAGATTATGTAATAAATTATTTTCAAGACTAATGTTTAGAAAATAACTGTTTGTAATTAGTAAGATTTCATTGTGATTCTAGTTGTTCCCATCGAATTTATAAAGAAACACTTCTGCGTAAAATGTGTAGTCATTACGAACAAAGAAATGTTTATTAATTACGGTAGAAAGTCCATCTAAGTTATCTGTTAAACGTTTCCAAGAAATATCTGTACTCAAACAAAGGAATTATCAAATACTAATGAATAATATTTCATGCAGTTTTAGCAACCCGCCGCCAGGTCTGGGTTCTGGACAGGACCCGGCTACCCAAACGTGTGGGCTCACCAGGCCCTTCTGTACCAAGTCCCGCTACCGTTCCATAGACGGATCTTGTAATAACCTACTACGCCCAGCTTGGGGGCACGCCGCAGACGCCTTATGGAAGACTTGTGCCTTACAATTATGCTGACGGTGAGTAGAAGTTTGAGTTTTATAGATTACTCTTGAATACAATGTTTTGTTATAATCTAGAAGCCCTCAAAAACTGATCGAATGAACGAATGCGTCTTCTACTTTAAATTTCTATATCCATTAATTGTAGCTATAGCAAAATGGGCTGCCGTGATAGACTAAAACGTATACGGGGATTAATACCGAGTACGATCGGATAATATTATCATATGAATGAACTACTCTAGTATACTGAATATGTCTAGGCGTGTTAGTTTTAGGCCCATGAAAGTCACCCAAAGGTCTGGATATTCATGTCTCGAGATAATAGAAAACACAAACAACAGATTAATAACCATGAATTTAAAGCAATCGATATTATGGAATTAATAGGTCTATAATAAGCTTTAAATATTTAGTACAAATGGTAATACGACATATCCAATTTTCTTATAGTATTCAGCCAAGACGCAACAACGTAAGCAGGGATTATCAATGCGAGCGTTTCATTTTGATTCAATGTGAATCTAAACGTATTTTCTCCGATACCAATCAATCATTCCTGAGGATTTTTTTACAGAAAATACTTCAGTCTCTGCGCGCGTTATTTAAAAAAAATGATATTTTCGTTTATGTCGTGAAGCAAGAAAGCGAAAATATTGTTAAATATTATCTTATTTATTGGATAAATACTTAAGAATGCGTTGATGCTTAGAATTTAGATTTGGAAACCGAACATTTTCGTTTTTAATATTACTCGTTGTAAATTTTAGTAACTACAAGTATAATGAGCAAAGCGCTTTGAATTGTAACAGTCAATTTAAAATTCATAAATTAAAACGCAGCCTCAAAAGATGCTTGTTTGACATGCACATGTCTACATGGAATTTTCACAGAATATAAACACTTATTTACACATTCAAAGATTGATGCATTGCAATGTAAAAGAAAATCAGTGTATATTGTAATATTAATGTATTTGAATAAGATTCATTTTGAATAATATGTTTCATAAGGTTGACAATTTTTTTTTTATGGAATACATTATAATTTTACGAATTTAAATGAACTTCGTTCTTAGTAGTTTTTATGGTAATGAATATTTCTGAAAAATAATTATTAGCCTTTACTTTACGCCTTTAGTATACACAACGAAATAAATTTAATATAAATATTATAATAATATATCAGCCTTGTTTTATATACTGTCCCACTGTTGGACACGGGCCTCCTCTACTACTGAGAGGGATTAGGCCTAGGAATTTTTCATTCAGTCCTATATGTCCTATTTTTCATATAGGACTGAATGAAAAATAATAATGGATGGAATACTAAATACCTACGCCTTATGCTGTCGCTCACGTAAGCTATTATGATATTCTTATCTGAAAAGTACAGGTAGATATATATTATTCTAATTATTTTATAAGAGAATGAAGTGTTATATATTAATGTTAATAGTAGACTAATATTCAAGAAATATATAATGTTTAAGTGTTTGTTTATTTGAACGCGCTAATCTCAGGAACTATTATACCGCTTTTAATTTAAAGCAAAAATTATTCCTGAGAGATATAAACCACTTTTATCCTGGAAAAACATAATCACTCGGACGCAGCCGCAAGCAAAAGCTTTATTCAATAAAATACGTTTATCTTAAAGGAAACGAAAAAGTGGGGTGGGTTATAAGAAACAGTTGGTCTTATTGATGAAGCGACGTGCCACAGCGAATACATTATTTAGTCTTTGGTACAGTAATACTAATTAATAGTCAGATAAAATTAGGTATAGAGCAGTCCTACCATCTACGGTTTACATTATTTCCTCCAATTTAATTCGGTTTAAACACAAAAGAAAATAATCTTTCTTTGAATATCTTGTGAAATTTCTTTAATTGCAATATTTTAATACTTCGTTCTTATACTGAACAGTTAAGATAGTCGCACGTGTATAGTCCTCAAGGGGTGTGAACAATTTTAACATGCTAATTAAAAATATTTTATCCTTTGCCCCGACAAATCCTTCGGGTAATCTAACGTAGTTTCATTTACTTGGCTATTACCTAATTTACTGCGGGTTATAATAAATTTATAAGAAATATATTTGTATTATGTCTGTAATTATATTTTTAAAAACGGTTAATGTAGGGGTATTTTTATAACTGCAATACCCTGTTTTTATTGGGTTTGTTCCAACAATAAAAACCTTTCTTTCTTTTTTAAACATGGGAGATAACATCATTATACAATATATTTTATATTAGTTTATTTGGATTTTCATTGTAATTTCTTCTTACAGGTATAAACGCGTGGCCCCGGTCAGTGACAGGCGCACCGTTGCCAAATCCTCGTGAGATCAGCTTAAGGTTGTTCCCTGACAGGCAGCTCATCGATCCTCTGTGGAACTTGAACGCCCAGCAGTGGGGACAGATAATAACACACGACATGTCCTTGACCGCTGGCGTGGCGCAGTCCCGTGAGTATTTTTACGTATACTTAAGTTGTATTGTCTACGGGAAGTGACTGTTTTGCTGCCTTGGGTTCGTTTCTCAGATTGAGTGAGGCTAATAAGCCAATTGGATTTATTCACTCAGTATCACCTGGGAGTCATATAGCATGAAGTTTAATGTAGCTGATGAGTGAGGACACTTCTAGCTACTGCTTAAATGTGAAAATGACGTGACGCTGTGTGTGTTAGGGTAACACTGCGTACACAAATATGGTGAACAACACTTTAATATAGAAGATTGTATCCTAAAAACTACAGAAAGTGATCCAAGTTCCAGTGTTACGCGGTATACAACGAAGTAACGCAAGTGACGAAAAAAATGCTTCAGTGAGCAAATGGGTGTTTCTTTTTGGAAAATGATATAGATAATTGGAAAGTTGGAATAGAATTCAGTTTCAGATTATTGGAAAACCAGACACCCAACATGTTTGCAAACTTTCGCAATTATAACATGACTAGAGTAGGATAGTAAAATTTAATATTACACTAGCTTTTCTTCACGGCTTCGTCCGTGTGAAAGAGTTTTTCGGGATAAAAGTCCCGCTTTATATTTTCTTGGGAAGAAAAGAAGGCAATAAAGAAATTGATAAGATAAAATACTGAAGGATGACATACATGAAGGAATTAAAATTACAGCTGTATTAATAAATTTGTGCAACTGCCTTAATTTTTGCTCAGTATAAGTACGGAGTCTAAGTTTTTGTCTGATATGACTATAGGTTCGCCCCTATCACATCCTGGGAACAATAATAATAATAATATCAGCCCTGTATTATATACTTGCCCACTGCTGAGCACGGGCCTCCTCTACTACTGAGAGGAATTAGGCCTTAGTCCACCACTCTGGCCTAGTGCGGATTGGTAGACTTCACACACTTTCGAACTTCCTATAAAGACATTCTCAGATGTGCAGGTTTCCTCACGATGTTTTCCTTCACCGTTAAAGCAAACGATAAATTCACAAAGAATACACACATGATTTTAGAAAAGTCAGAGGTGTGTGCCCTTGGGATTTGAACCTGCGGACATTCGTCTTGGCAGTCCGTTCCACACCCAACTAGGCTATCGCCGCATTATAGGAAAAAACTTTGCAAAAATGGGGGACTGTTTACATCTCTGCCTATTCCATCAGGGTAAAGGCGTAATATGAGTGTGCATAATTTTTATATGACCATATAAATATTGGAACTAATATTTATAATTTCTCATTAAACGTAATACCTACATCTTGAAAAGTTAATTCTGGTTTGTCGCATTCTATATCAGTAAGCTTCGTATCATTGTTTATATTATCCGAAACAAGGTCACCAGTCTTCAGTCTGTTTACCATAACGTTTACATTATCACGTTAACTACTTTGTTAGATGTATGACGTCTACCTATAAGCGAAAGTTCTAATCTTTTGGGGCATAACCATTGTATTACATCTACAAAGATATATCATTTAAGTAAGTAGGTATTCCACCAAATTTACCAAAGAATTTTAATGTCAAAGCGAAAATTGATCCTTGTATACCTACCTATAATCCATATATTTTAACACTTACTTCATATGAAGCTTTTTAGCTAAAATAATGTTCAAATATATTTCAACGGCTGCGAGTATTATGAAAAATCAAATATTAATATCACAATGACACACAAGCCCGATAATGAGTAGTGTGCGAGTCGCGTATTGTACGGAACCAATTTTCTTACGTTTCATAAAGAGAAATTCTTATCCGTATGCCGGTAGGGTGGGTTTGCCAAACTTCCTGAATAATAATTTCTTGTACTTACGCGAATGTGAGACGGCGAAATAAAATTAGTTGTCGGATTTTATCGTGGTTCATTGTTTTTTAATTTTCTTCTAACGTATCAAAGACCTTTGAAGTTTGCAAACTTCAAGATCATTGCGGACTGAGGTGTAATTCGTCTGAAAATTTAAAGTTACAATATCTATCTACATTTTACAATAATAGCTATAATAAAAAAAAATAGCTAATGACGATCCGATCTACGCAGAACGACCCCACAGTGCCTTGGAATCTGGCCGCCGGTCTTTTTCTGATGTCAAACCGAGGCATCTGAAACATTCGGTGACTAAAGTGTATTGAAAAACCGAAGTTTTTATATCACGCACTTTCCAATACCAATTGAACAGGACGGATATCCTAAACTAGTGTCATATAATGGTATACCGGAACAGGTGGCAACCCTAATTTAGACCCATTTCCCTACTACGTATTTAGAAATCTTGTCGCAAAATTTTCACACAATTTAACTGACGTGAAATAAATCTGAATGCTTCGCCGCTTCCGCAATATTGATTTATGAGCATCTTGGCTATTGTGATTTAATTTACCATAAAATTTGGGTAGACACAAATGATCTGTTGCTGCTGATTTATGCAAAGTAGGAGATGTTTAAAATATATCCCCTGCCTGTCGTAAGGGGTGACTAATAGGTGCCATCGGGGGTCGAGACGGGCTGCAGGGGGCGGTGGGGGAGACAGGGGGCGGCACCTCTTAGTACAATGTGACTCCTACGTTGGATGGTAGCGTGGTAGGCCTCATGCTGCCGTTAACGCCGAGGACGTCTTTCGGTGAATGGGGACTTCGGAGAAGCCCCTTTGCCCTTACAAAAGATGAAGGGCCCTTTGTTATGCAGCACCACGCAAGGATGGTTACGGACGAAAACTAGACCTTTCCGACGGAAGAAGCCCGCAGTCGTCCGTAATACCCCCAAGATGGCAACCGCGGATTTTTAATCCGTATTGCCCTGCATAGGGTGTATATAATATTAAAGATTCGGCTCGGTGGTCGCCCGACGTTTTTCATCTCTACAGCCGGATTAACGCTGGGTCGTAAGGCTGACGAAGCCAACATATCCGTCCAGTCGGCCCAAGAGTGCTGCGTGAAAATGGTAAATCACTTTCTCTGCGAAAACCAAAAAAGAAGCAAGGTGTGGTGATGAAGGCGAAAATAATTATAATTCCGAAAATTTTATAGATAACTGAGAATTGACAAAAATAGGGAATGATGGAGCCATGTTTTCCAAATACGTTTTAGTAACGCTCGATAGCTACGCCAGACGTGACCTCAAGATTTACACAACGCAAATGAAAGATCAGCGTCTGCAGTAACGAGCGCAGCGCTCTACCTACTTCGGTTTACACTTCACAGATAGTGGCTAGACCGGGTGAACCTTTGCGTATCTATACACCTATATCATTATCATGTGAAATGTCAGTTTTTTCATTTTACAGTGAGCAAATTTTACTCAAATCCATTTTTTATAAAAATCTTTAGCAGGTACAGAAATCTACTGATATATTATAACGTCTGCTTTTCTGTTTCAATTCTTAGTCAACAAAATTTCTGTTACATTTCTTAAATCGTCAGATTCCTCTAACATTCAAAGTCTTAGGGTGATAACTGATCACTTATCATTGCCTACCATCTATTGGCTTGCTTTGCTTTCTGATACACAAATTATTGTTCTAGATAAGGATCAAATAACGTGCTGTACGGACAACGGGCAGCTTGCAGCTGACGCGCCTACCAATCCTTTCTGTGCGCCCATCATCGTACCTCCAAACGACCCTGTGCACGCCTCTCAAGGGACTCAGTGCTTTAACTTCGTGCGGACCACTACAACCAGAGATAGAGGATGCACCGCGCCCAATGCACCTGCTGAACCGGTAAATATATTAGAAATTTATGTAATTTGCACGTCATTCGACTAAATATATTAAGATACTTTGTTATATAATAAACCATCTAATAATAAACATAATATGTAAATATAAATATATTTGTAAAATAAATTAATTGATTTATTAAGACGTAAAAAAATCATTCACGAGATGTTTACAGTTTTAGATTTTGATTCAACATTATTACCAAATTATTTGCCAATAGTCTAACATGCATTTGGAATGGAAGTGATAAAATAGAAATATTTAAGAGCTTAATTAATTTATGTGAAACCAATCATTATTATTCATGGCGGGAATTTTTGTCTCATTAATATTAACATCAAGAATCTTGTAACATCTGGAGCGGACCTAAGAATAACAGATTCATTTTTATATTTTTTTAAAAGGTATTAGTGTAATTAGTAAGCAATAGTTTGATTATTTATGACTACGCGAATGTTAGACATTGAAATAAAACCATTTTCCGGATTTATTTCAATAGAGTTTATGAACAAATCATTAAAAAGCTATAGAGCATTGTTGTTGTTTTGAATGATGCTAGTCGAAATATATGTCCATTCATACACTTTTGGAAAATTGGCTTTGGCTTGAAACCTCACCTACATAACGGTTACTTCCTGGAATAAAGAACTCGTTAGAATTACGTATTTACTAGATAAAAAGTAACCCCTGCAAAAGAAGAATTTTGTCTATCTGTGTGCCAAATTTGGACCAAATCTATTCAAATGTTATGCACAATTAGCTAACAAACATAAAAACATCACCACGAACTTTCTCATTTATATTAATAAGTGAGATGAATGAATCAATAAAGCGTATATGAATATGTATGAAGTGTGAAGTAGATGAGTTACTGACATATAGTACCGTGACCTTTCGTAGCATAATAATATCTAGTTAAGATCTTAGAAATGAATATTTCCTATTTCTAAGTACTATAATGTGGTTGTCGCTCTCATCACTTAACGTTTATGCAAATCTCTTCACCTTAAGCATTAATATTATGTTTTCATTATTTGTATAGCAAAGTTCGCTTTCTAATGAATACATAACATGTATTGTATTGTCGCAACCTACTGGTTATGATTATTATGCTAACGGTTATGATTGTTGTTTTTTTTATTTAATAGAGTTGTTTGCTTACTAGCACTTTCCGAATTATGGGAATTGCACTATTCTTAGTGAAATTCCCATAATGCGGAAGTTGAAAAACTAATTTCAACTTTAAAAAACAAAGCGTGCACACAATTAAAAAGGATAGCAATAATAGGTTTTTCTAGGTGTCAGACCGGAGTCTGGAATTTGTGTCCGGTATGACGATAGGCTTGCTCCCTATTCTCATGGGACGGAATACGGCGGAAACTGGGTCCACCAGTTGCGCATCTATCTACCCTTTCGGGGATTAAAGGCGTGAGTATATACGTCAACATAGTTGCAGTGCGTAAGCAACCTTATTACGGTCAATGGTCGCACCAGAGTCAAAAGCCTTGTGACTATTCGCTTCGTCGAGCACAATTTAATGAGCCATCGATATTAGTTAACCATAAAGGTCACAATGCCATATCAGTCCACGAGTGAATTAATAATATTTATCGCGTCAGTAGGGATAAATTATCTTTGCCTTTATACAGAGTGATGCTAAATAAAAGTATCATTTATCTATACTATTATATAAAGCTGAAGAGTTTGTTTGTTTGTTTGAACGCGCTAATCTGAGGAACTACTGGTCCAAACTGAAAAATTCTTTTTTGCGTTGGATAGCCCTATGTTCGTGGAGTGCTATAGGCTATATATCATCACGCTATACCCAATAGGAGCGGAGCAGTAATGCCTAATCTCAGGAACTACCGGTCCGAACTGAAAAATTCTGTTTGCGTTGGATAGCCCTTTGTTCGTGGAGTGCTATAGGCTATATATCATCACGCTATACCCAATAGGAGCGGAGCAGTAATGGCTAATCTCAGGAACTACCGGTTCGAACTAAAAAAAATATTTTGTATTGGATAGCCCTTTGTTCGTGAAGTGCTATAGGCTATATATCATCACGCTATGACCAATAGAAGCAGAGCAGTAACGGCTAATCTCAGAAACTAGGAGTTTGAACTGAATAATTCATTTTGTGTTGGATAGCCCTTTGTTCCTGGAATGCTATAGGCTATATATATCATCACGCTATGCCCAATAGGAGCGGAGCAGTAATCGCTAATCTCAGGAACTACCGGTTCGAACTGAAAAAAATTTTGTGTTGGATAGCCCTTTGTTCCTGGAGTGCTATAGGTTATATATCATCACGCTATGACCAATAGGAGCGGAGCAGTAATGAAACATGATGCAAAAACGGGGACAATTTATTAGTTTTGAGAGCTTCTGTTGCGTGCGCTGCGTAAACGGTTAAAGTTATGCAACAATATTGTATGACGGGATTGTTCCTCTTAAAAGTTCTACAAAAATATATCATATAACAAAGTCCCCCGCTGCATCGGTCTGCCCGAACGTGTTAAACTTAAAAACTACCCAACGTATTAGGATAAAATTTGGTATGGAGACAGTTTGAGACCCTGGGAAGAACATAGGCTCCCGGGAAAACATATAGCGTGACTATTATAACGGAAAACTTTAGCCCGAAAAACTTTATAACGCGGGCGGAGCCGCGGGCAAAAGCTAGTCATTATTAAACTTAATCATTTTAAGTGTTTTTAGCTATTTATCATTAAAGTTGAATACCACGTATTTTACCTCTCGGCAGTCGACACAATTATGCCGGCCTGTTAGAACCGTAAATATAATAGTTTTTCATTTATTGAACTTCTAAATTGTATTACAAAAAAGGAACATAAAATTGGTTAATATTTACAAAGTGCCTTCGTAGTGGATATGTATAAGGAAAACTGTTTCAATACATTCTAATGATTTGTACATATATCATTATATTATGAAAATTTTAGGATCGCTACCTTAAATAATGGATAATAAAATAATTCTTTTCTGATTGTCCTAATTACTTACAACTCAACCAACGTTTACGCAGAGTTATTAATGGTACCTCTTCTTTGTAACATTCCGTATAGTTGACTGCAGTCTGAACTCTAGGTATTTAATAATTTTCTTCTTATTAAATAACTGTGTACTTTTCTTGTTGTGAATTTTTTTGTCGACCGATCATCGGAACAAGAACTAAGCCAATGTTCAAATACTTCAAAAAATTATTGACGACTTTTAATTTATTACTCGTTTTGTACATTTAAGCGTCGATAGCCTAGTTGGGTGTAGAATGGATTGCCAAGACGAATGTCCGCAGGTTCAAATCCCAAGGGCACACACCTCTGACTTTTCTAAACACATGTGTGTATTCTTTGTGAATTTATCGTTCGCTTTAACGGTGAAGGAAAACATCGTGAGGAAACCTGCACATCTGAGAAGTTCTCTATAGGAATTTCGAAAGTGTGTGAAGTCTACCAATCCGCACTAGGCCAGCGTGGTGGACTAAGGCCTAATCCCTCTCAGTAGTAGACGAGGCCCGTGCTCAGCAGTGGGCAAGTATATACAGGGCTGATATTATTATTATTATATTATATTAGTACATTTTATACTTTAGAGTATGATACCGTTAGTTAGAATTTGAAGGTTACGTAGATACATGCTATGGTCAATAGATATTTCATTTAGGTTTGGGTATCTTTATAAAATTGGCAGTTATTGATACCTACAACAAAATCGGTATTCCCCGCACAATCAACATACATGGTCTGGTTTATTTTATTGCGTATTATTTTCACTGCGGAGAATCCTCGCGTACTAGTTCTTGACCATGATATTATCAACCGGTTGCTTTCACTAGTTGTTATTCCGATTGCGGAAAGTCCCGCATTCTGAAAATAGATTTTATGGCTTCCTTACGACATTTTACTTTTAAACAGCGAGTTAAAAATCCATGACAAGAAAAGATCGTTTAATAAATATTATGTACGTATTCACTGAGTACACAACACTGCGTATACAAATAAAAAAAAATTGCATGTTTCGTAATGAATTCTCGATGTCACAACATTCTGTACGTGCCTCACGTATTTGGAATATTTTTCAAGTTAAGAAAACTTATTGTTTTCTTACATGTACGAATAAAACTCAACACAACTTAAATTTTGTATAAAGTTCACGCCAACACAACTTAATATTTGGCGTTCGAGTTCACGCAAACACAACTTAATATTTGGCGAACAAAAAATTCCCATTCGAATTGTGGATGAAATGTATTATAATATGCCATACATAATTCGGTATGGATTTAGTAATGCTTCGCTATAATCATACACACCAGTGTAACATTTATCTTGAAATTACCCACTGTAGCCAGTAGACTACAATTTACTATGTACAGTCATTCAATATATTTTACAAAGTAAGGGGTCACCTTATCGCTATCAGATCATTGTATACGGAACAATGCTCCCATACCATCTTTGGATTATTGATCACGGCTTTGTTGTGAGCTCAATACACATTTGAAACTACTGTGGCATCCCGAGGAATATACCGCATCTAGCAAATAGAATTGTTTGTAGTCATGAATTAATATTAGTTTTGCTTGCGTAAAAGTTTTTTGTAATAAAGTATACAATTCAAAATACAATACAATTTGTCCGTCTCAGGGGCAGTGCGTTATTTTATCAGTGAAAGAATTAAAAAAATTATCTGTTATAGGTTTTTAAAATATAAATCTACTGACGATTCAACAGTGAATAAAATAATATACATTTTAATTATATTAATTGTTTTACATATATATGTGTTCGTTTAATGTAAACTCTAAAATGAACTCTTTTTATCAGCATAGTTGCTATGACCTTTTGTAAATTATATAAATACATTGTAATTTTGATACAGTTGTCCACGGTGACTGCGTACATGGATCTGTCCCTGGTATATGGCAGTAGCGCAGGACAAGCTGCACCAATCCGCGCCGGCGTCGGAGGGCGTATGCTGACCGTACTGAGAACTGGACGCGAATGGCCTCCCCAAGACCCGAACATCACTCTTACTTGCGAGTCTGCGCAGTCTCTCAACGAACCATGTTATTTGACAGGTGGGTTATATTACTCCACTGAAGGAAAGCGCAGTACTGTATCTGCCAACGTCAGCTTGGGCATAATATGTCTTAGCTGGTCTTCTAAAAAAAATACTGTAGTTTCATGATTAGTAATGTTACAAAATCACTATCACCTTTTTAACTGAAGCGTTTTCTTAAAATAGGAAAGTTTTTTTCAGTACTCTAAGGGTCTGCTACACATCGTATAAGTGATTAGGTGGCTAACGCAAGAATAGCGTCAAACACATAAGTAGTATATTTTGCTCGGAAATGTTCAATCAGGCGCCTAATATTTTACGATCACTCGACGAAAGAAATGCTAATTGATCATATCGATCTGACGAATAAAGCCTTCAGCTTATGTGCTTAATACAACACGATAAATTATTCTCTGGCCATAATACAGCTAGCTGTGAGACAGTATACAATTTGGTTTTCCCTTAACAGACCCGCATAGACTTTGACAACTTTAATTTTCGCAGAATCCGAATGAACCATATTTAATTTTTTTATACGTGGTCGTATTATTTTTGTTTTCGACAGCTATTATAAAGTATTTTTTTTTCTCATCTTTAGGTGATATAAGAGTCAATCAGAACCCGCAGTTAACAGTACTCCAGATCATTCTACTGCGTGAACACAACAGGATAGCCGATGCTCTGCAGCAACTGAACCCTCACTGGAGCGACGAGGTTGTGTTCCAAGAAGCAAGGAGGATCCACATCGCTGAAATTCAACATATCAACTATTATGAATACTTGCCGATATTCCTTGGTAAGTGTTATAGGTACATACATGCATCACGCTTTTTTGTTCTTTTCAAAAGTAGAGAAAGGCGTTTTCATACCAAAATTCTGCTAGATATGGTCCCATATAATAGTGGTTGAGGCTATTGCTTCGGTAAACCAGGCGCAATTCCAGACTCCGGTCTGACACTTACAAAATAGCATAATATATCTTTGGTTTATCAGGTGTTTAATAAAGTCAGTTATACGTCTAAGAGAAGGGGTACATGGCTCAATAAAACCACCATCATCCATACGTTATTAAGAGATAATTCAACAATAGAGTATTTTATTATTTTTTACAATCGAAAGCAAAAGAATCAGTGCTACGGATTTTACAACATACCAGGCGGCGGAGACGCTCACGGGTCGAGCTCTGTCTATGCAATTCCCCCGATGACAGCAAGCAATGCTTGTGTAGGGCGAGATAAACTATTTTTAAATTGGACTACCGTCGCATTTGCAATTGTAAAAACTTGAATTTCTTCTTGTAAGGTATTAGACTGGAGACTTATGTCGATATACGAACAAAAGACATATTTTTCTGTCAAGCTACTGTATTGAATTTCGCTCTTTCTCTTGTTAAGAAATATTACTTGAAATAAAATCAGTTGAATTCTTAGAATTTATTTTCCCTGTTAATGTAGCAAGCGATAATGTCAATCACCGTCGCGACAAAAGCCGCCGCATGCTAGGTACTTCTTTGTTCCCTATAATATAGATTGGTGTATTAGGCGCCCTTGTAACCATGACTTTTCTAAGCTGGTTTCGGGGCTGTTTGCCAGTCTCAAAAGACCGTGTACAGTGCTTGCAATACACACGATATGCTACATAATAACCGGCAAATAACTTAGCACATTTTTTCTTACTAATATAAATAAACGAGTTATGGCTGACTTTGATCGTAAACTCTTTAACACTTGTTAGTCTTTCGGTTGATGATGAAAACTTCTACTCGACTGGTAATTTATTAGCTTATTAGATAATTCAACTGTTATTTGATAATGCTTAGTAATGGTTCTAGTGGTAGGTATCTCGTATGAGAGGGCCCATGTGTTTAGATACCTCCGCAATGTCGTTTTCTACCGCCAAGCAACAGTGAGCATGCACTGTTGTGTTCCAGTTTGAATGACATTGTAGCCATCGTAATTACTTGGCATTATTAGACTTAACATCTCAGGGTGACGAGCGTGGAGTGCTAAGCATTTAAAGTAATCTGTAATTCGCAGTTCTGTATGGTATTTCTCTTGTTTATGGGTCGAATTGGTAAACATCAGGCAAGCGGTATGCTTGTCGGACTTTGTTTTATAATATGCATCTATACATATTATAAAACAAAGTCCTCTTTTCTGTCTGTTTGTATGTTCTCGATTGGCTTAAAATCTACTGAATGGATTTTTATGAAATTAGGTACGGAGATAGTTTAAGACCGTGGGATAGTTATTGGCTACTTTCTATCCCGGGAAAATATATAGTGGATACTTTTATCCCGGAAACCTCCTTTACGCGGGCGAAGCCACGAGCAAAACCTAGTTAAAAATATTTTAATATTATGTTAATCATCACTATTACCATTGTACGATGAGATCTATTGGGGAAGTATAGAATTCTAATCCCGCAGAACCTTGTGCAAAAGGTAAAATTCGTAAGAAATACCTAAGTGATGTTATTATAACATGTCTTTCTTCTGCGAATTATAAGCTGCTTTTAGATGAAACCAAAATAAAACAAGAGGGAATAAAAATATTTGTATTGCCTTATATGTATATTCCTGGCTGAGAATAAATTATATTATGTAAATAAAATACTGGCGTTTGCCTGCTGCTCCTCCAGCGTAAAACAAGTTTTTTTGGTATAAATATTTTCCCGAGGCAAAACGTATAGCACTTCGGAGTAATGTAGCACCCTTTTTTTTAAAAGTATTCAATATGGTTTAATAGTTCCTGAAATTAGCGCTTCGCTTTCAAACAAACAAACTCTTCAGTTTTATATATTAGCATGTATTTATTTCCTCACATGTAAATTGGGTAAGTAAATATTTGGTTTATGTGGTATTGTTTAAATATCTGTATTGTTTAAATATAATATTAAACAATGGTTATGTCGAATATATTAGTTATTTATTTATTGTGTGTTTATATTACGAATTGTCTATTAATATGTTAATGATTATAACTTTAGTATTTTGTCCCGTTTGTATGTACTTCGTGTACCTACTTAAACAACTTTAATTAAGTAACACTTTTAATCAAATCCATGCATTGTGTATCTGAGATATGCTATACCATAGACCTTAGTGAAGTCGCGAATGTTTTAATTCTATTTTCTTTCTAACTGAAAGGCGACAAGCATCTCTGTCTTACGCACGTGTTGTATAATCTTATGCTTAATGTTTTAGAACTGTTATTCCGTGTTGGACAAATCTGTGACTTACACCGTTTTGTTAAAGGGTTTGAAAACATGGTGAAAAACAAGTTGATCTACCCGGGCGCTCACGGCTATGTCAACGATTATAATCCCAGCGTGGATCCTTCTATTTTGGACGAGCACGCCACGGCAGCTTTCAGGCATTTCCACACTTTGATTCGAGGGTATTTGAAGTAAGTCCCTAGTATTAATGCCTATAAATTATTTAGTATGGTAAACACTGTAGTTAATAAGGATTTTCAAATATCTTGTTAATATAATTAAAATGTTTTTGTGTTACTATGAGGAAAAAATGTAAGTAAATAGTCGATTTTTAAATAAAACGTCGATAAGAAATGAAATTAACAAGAAGATTAGCATGAGTTTAATATGTTTTTTTTTTAACTGGACGCTATGACGATATCGAATGTAACATAATTTCTTTTTTATAGATTGATAGCCGAAAACCGAGCTTTGGTTGGCGCAGTCCGCATGAGCGACTGGTTCAACAGACCTTTATTGCTAGAAGTGAACGACTCTTTTGACAACCTACTCCGCGGTCTCACTGTCCAGGAACAAGACTTCAGCGACCAGTTCTGGGACTCGGAGATGACACAGTTCCTTTTCAAGTAAGTTTCTGATTCATTCATAACAACATGCTTCTATCTTTTCATTTCAATTTTCTAATTCTAGTTTAAATATTCATATTTCTGCATGTCTAATGTCTTTCATATTATGAAAGAAAGCCTTGGTGGCGTAGTTCGACTATATGTACGGAAGCGCTATCTGAGATCCTGGATTCAAATCCCGGGTCGGAAATTTAATTTATTTAAATTTGGATTTTTCTGCTCAGTATCAGCCCGGAGTCTAGAATTTGTGCCCGATATGGCGATAGGCTATCACATCATGGTACGGAACACACTTGGCGAAAAGTGGGTGCCCTGGTTGCGCCTATGCATACCTCTTCGGGGGTTATTGCGTAATGTGTGTATGTGTGTGTGTGTGTGTGTTTCTAATGTTTTCAAGGAAAAGGAATTTCGTAGGCGTATTTTTTGTTTCTTGATAATGTGGTGATGATAATGACACTAGTGATGTCCCATACACAATAATTAATATTTTTGTCTTAGATTGAATTACTTGGTTGCAAGACGTATTACAACCACTTTGATTTAGTCAGCGCAACACTGCTTTATTGTAATTGTTTTACCCAACCCTATTCAAGGTTACATTTTAGTATGCAGAGTTAAAATCGTATCGGTTTTGCAACAAACGTGACTTCGTTTCACAGTTAATGTTATCTGTTTCATGTTAAACGTCATATTGATCCCGTGGTTTATTTACTGAGTTAGGCTACAAAAACGGAACATGGCACGGACTAATAAATTTCGAGCGTACAAAAAAGTTATTTATTCAATTTTAATTTCATTCAGACTCCTTTTTGTTGAAACTAACTTTTGATTTTTTTGGAAGGTAATGTAAAGGTGTATTAAAGACAATTTATAATTAAATCATTTCTCTCTCAACCCGCATTGTGTAATTAAAGGATTTGTTTTATTATTTGCAATAACGCTGGAGTAAAAAGTAAGTTGCCTTAAAAGTCTGTAATGAATATTCAATGATACGTTAATATTAGATTGTTTCAAATTTGTTTTATAGTCACCCGTCTCGAATCCGTATTAATAATTTTATGACAGCTTTATATTCATGGTTGTAAAGATTTATATTATTGCGTAACAACTTATGTTCAGTTTATTGGCGATAAATTGAAAGCAGTTGTACCAAATTCTTACAGTGATTTGGTGTAATATAAATTCTAATGAGTGATGGTAAAGTTGCAATCGCTTCTACAGGGGCAACACAAATACTTTTGTAAAGTATGTTTTCGTAAAAGGAAGCATTATTTTTTAAAAATAATAATATTTAAATTAAATTTTTAAGCTTACTGAAAATTAAACTAAACCAAAAGACATCGATGTCGTCATAATAAGATAGGCCAATCTTAATTTTACGACACTATATTACTGAGTCTTAATATTTTGATAGTGCGGTTATGGCATTTATTTTTTTATTGACTGAATTCTCCTTACCTAAATTGCAGGTTAGCCCATCGACGTGATGGTGATTTAATTTCTAGACCAAATTAGCTCTGTGCCCTGTGTTTGAGTTTTTAACTCAATTTTTGCTTTTAGTAATAAAAAGGTTTTTCCATTATTTTCACATCGGATGATTTTGTATCCAGTGCGTAATTTGGTCTGGTCTGATCATTTTTGCGCCTCTCCACGATCTCTACTAATTACCACAAAGTCATCAAGTTGCTCAAATATTTCCATCAGGCGCAACAACACGTTCGGCGGAGACTTGCGTGCGACGGATATTCAACGTGGTCGAGATCATGGGCTTGGTAGTTACTTAGTGACCCGCGCGGCTTGTGGCCTGCCAGTGCCGAAGACCTTCGAAGATATGCTGGACTTTATTTCAGCTGAGGTAAAGTTTAAATTTGCCTATAATCCTATTGAAAGATGTGATATTTTTTATTTTTTTTAAAATTGGTTTTATAAAATTGTTGTTTTGGAATATTCGACATTGTAAATAAGTTTTATTCTAATTTATTTCTTGACTCTTAAACTAGATTTTTTTAAATTAGTTTTTTTCAGTGCATTCAAGTATTAACAATTTTAGATTTTTTTAAAACAGAAATAATAACAACCATTTCTATTTACGCCTAACATGTTTGAAGTTTTTTTTATTGGTCGAAAATCCATTACACTACAAAAGTTTTAAATCTAAAAAGTTCTGATATACAAATTGGGGCATCAACCTTGTCTATGTCAATGGCAGGGTTATTGCTCGCGTTGCTCTTTAAATTAAATGATCTCCCAATGTTAAGTCCAATGATTTTTTAAGTCGATGCCTTGATTAAATTTTATTATTTTTTACTGTCATGGGAATTCTGATTAAAGCCTTGAAAGCTATAGCCAGTTGTATGCGTTTTGTTCTATCTGGAACTTCAACGAATACATTTTAAAATATTTACCGGTAGCAACATTGATGCTCCATTTGGCAGCATAATAAATGTATTGAAATATTTAAGAAGCGTATCTGAATATTTAACAAAAAACTGTACATTAACTTCATAATAAGAGTCTAAAAATAAAGTTATTTTGTGAGAGTCAAATGCCGAATCTATTACTGTATTATGTAGGTGTGTCTGAACAATATTTTCATCGAATACTTAGATGGTATTGTTATAGTATAAATGCCGTGAAGTCTCAGTTTCGAATAATGGGTCGTAAAGCGATTTTTAGCTATTGTGCTCAATATCAATCAAACTGGCTTTGTTCTCGGTAACTGATAATAGGCTATCCTATCACAAAAGACCTAAGTCAATTGGCGAAATGATGACATGGTGAATCCATTACTTCCCCTGAAAAGGCGAAGAAGAGTGATGTTATAATATGTATTGCACTGTCTAGAACGTACAAGTCCTCCGCAACCTGTACGCGGTGCCTGAAGACGTGGAGCTGGTGGTGGCGGGCTCGCTGGAGCGGAACGTGCCGGGTGCGCAAGCGGGCCCCACGTACCTCTGCATTCTTACAGAACAGTTCTACCGCACGCGTGTTGCTGATAGATACTTCTATGAGAATGGAGCTGATCCGGACACTGCTTTCACTCCCAGTAAGACCTATTAAGTGTTTTTGATGAGCCTTTGTAAATATCTCGTCGCTACTAAAACGATACTTGCGATGCTTTGGAGTTACAATTGCGAATGCTTTAAATGGAAAAAAGTAAGTAAAATTTTTGGTATGTAGCTGATTACCTTAGTAATACATTGGTTTTAGTTTCTATATTTTATACGGGAATAAAACCGCGATTTATCGTGTCTTAGCTGAGTTTAATCTCTAATTTATTGTAGAAGAACACGGTGCTACGTTCATACATATTCGTATGCTGTTATAGATTTTGCTACAATAACAACTCATGAGATGCTATAATCTATCCAATGTGTAAAGTAAGTCGCGACACCGGTTTAAGGAGGATATTCAGCGATCAATTCTCCTTTCAAATATATGACCTATTTATGGATTATTTAGCACATTGGTATGTTTGTTTTCTTAAACCAGGTTTGAAGTACAAAGGGAAGACGCATCATATTTATAGTACCTAATGACCGATAGGATAATATGTCAAACAAGAAATTAGCACAAGTGTATCCACACGGTGGGAGCCTTTTTATGATTTGTCTTTGGGTATATTTTAAATTTACATGCCACCATGACGTGCGTTATGTTTAAATAGGCCACTCGACTAAAAATACATACTGTATATTCTTTGTTATCAAACACACACGCTGAAATATTTACATTTTCAACACGTTTCAATGGTGTTCCAATAAAAATAACTGTTTTCTAGATTATACTGTTAAATTGACAAATGTCTAATTAAATATTTACATTTTATTTTTAAGCGCATTTACATTTATCGAGGACATAATAAATTCTACTGAGAATTTTGAATACTATTGTAGTAGAAAAGGCCTAATAATGTGATCAGACGCCTTTGTATTTAAGGCAATTTACATCTATGCATTTGCATTGCCTTCATAGGAAAAAGAACAGCTTTATTCTTAGAACTTGGCTTGTGTTCTTTACCAACTTATATCAACAATCTGAGTGAAATGTTGGTAGTAGAATATTTATATCCGCCCGGATAGCAACCTCCGTACACAAAGTTCAAAGCGGCCATTAGGGCCCACGTAAACACGGTAAATGCGGTTTCAAATAGGCCAGCATAATTGTATCGACTGGCGAGGGTAAACATCTCCCGTCAGTCGATACTTTATCTGTTTTCACTTATCATCCGATGCAGTGGTCACAGTTTCCTGTGTCCGTATAAAAGAATGAGAACACATTTAATGATTGTGGTATTAGGGAACTGAATGTAAGACATTAAACTTGACAATGTGTACGCTGTCAACCATGACTCCAGTGATAATTAATATAATATAAACACCAGGTCAGCTCGAAGCCATCCGACACGGCGCTTCGATGGCACGAGTGCTCTGCGACAACGGTGACGGCGTTAGATCCATGCAACCTCGAGCCTTCCAACAAGTGTCACAAGGGTGAGTTTACTTCATCCAGATAACTTCTGTCAACATCGTTTAATCTGTCAAGTTTCTTCCAGATATTGTAAAATTAGGAATGTTATTTCTAAGTTAAAGATTAGAATTTTGATAAGATATGTTTATATAGTTCACGTAGAATAAGAATGTGGGCGGCTGCACGTGGTTGAATGCTTTTACCCACCAGTTCTTTTTAAAGTGACTGGGACACTTCAAAGTTAATTTACTTAATTCATTTAAGTGTAAATCCGTGCATCCTCAACGGCACTCTCATGGATATTGTAAAGAATAATACCATTTCAACATAATGTCATGTCTGATTATTTATTTGAAGAACAAATATACTTATTAAAGTAAATGGCAAAGATTATAAAAGAATATAGCTGTATTAATCTGCTATGTTTTGAGTAATATTTTCATTATATTCAAGAAGTTCTTCTTTACAAAGGCAATGGGCAGTGAGGTTCTCTTGAATGACTTTTATGACTTCGATCGGTGAATTCGACAGTGGGATAGAGGTATTCCCAGATGTTGCAGATTCAAGTGTTGAATTTCCTATTTCGTGCTTTCATTGCATATTGCGTAGATATATAAACCGTCTGTGTTTCTTATGGGTTCAGGAACATTTTTAAAATGTGTCTTATTTTTGCAGCAATAAGGTAGAGCCTTGCGACCACCTACCATTCATCGACCTCACGTTATGGCAGGATGCTACAGGCCACTTTAAGTAAAATAAGAAGAAATAAGATTTTACTATAAATTATTAAATAAGTTACCATCAATAAGTACTTTAGCTTTTCTTGCTTTATACGCTTTTTCTGAAAAATATGTGACTGACTAATACAAAGAGATTGTTTAATTAGGACGTTTTTATTTGCGCTAAAAATGTACATAATTTCATTCTTATTATCCTCGTCTGTTTGAGGCTTAATTTATTATAAATTTATTTTAATATTATTTTGTATTAACATTAGACATACTTTAGATATAATGTGGAATTGTGATCATTATGTTGTATATAATTAAGTGAAATTTATATTCATCTATTTTAGGATATCTAACTTGCTATCTTTGTAAATACTTACGCATTTTAAAAACTATGTTAAGTGTTTTGGGAGTTAGTAAAGTGTTATGTAAAAATTAAAATATTAAACATACCTGTAATTTTATTATTACCCCATGTTTTTTTCTCATAAAACCTTATTGTTTATGTTGTAGATAAGTTTCAGTACTATTTCAGGGCTTTGAATAATAAATTAACCTTTCCCGGTAATATAAGTGTAAAAGTAACGTTATATTGTTTTTTTATATGAAAAATAATTAATCATAAAATGTTAGAATTTACCTGCATTATTTATGAATTTGTGCCAATTTACAGCGCAATCCTTTATGCCTTCCAATTAAAACTCTCGAGCCCTCTTGGATTATTAAAATCCGTAAAGATATTTTTTTGTTTTGGTAGAAATTTGGTTGGAGCCACGATATGCGCCAATATACCTATATTTTGAATAATTTAACCGCTCATAAATTATTTTGTCCAAAGCAAGTTAGAAAATATAAAATCACCATTCTTTCACATCGGCGTAGGCGGAGTCGAGTCGCGACCGCTCAAAAGTCGCTGAAGAGGCGAACCTCTATATTTATTTTCTAAGTTTTAAAAGTTACTGCTCTAAGAGTACAGGAGTGGTAGCAGGGCGTGGTTCAGTCGAGTCAGGACTCTTATTTCTTACAATTTTAAGTATAGTATATCTCGATTTTACTGTTAGCAAAAAATATTAAAACTTTCAGTTAAAATATTTTACTCAACAACATAATATCGATGGCTCCTACGTATATAATCGTATGTTTGTTTTGCACTTTTTTCAGGACAGAGCTTTAAAGGTGTTTTCTTGCACCGTATCGTTAATTTTAACCCTTTTATTTTGAAATTTAATCTATGCATAGATGATCTAGGGAGGCACAATATAGAGTAGGAATAAAATATTAATTATTTGTAGTTTTTA
>NW_023593375.1:0-4440 GCF_014839805.1 Manduca sexta
ATTCAATTGAACAACTCCATCTATCGAGCGAGAGCGGAACCAAGAGTAAAACAAAGGCGGGCGAAAAACCGTTATCTGTATTGAAAATTATTAATTGAATTTGGAATACTCGTTTGCGTGATGAGTTGTAGCGCGAGAGCCAATTTAACTGATTGAGCACAGCAGTGTTGGAAAATGTGAGTGATATTGTGTTTTTTTAGTTGAGCCTGTGGATCCAGTGACGAGCGAATGTAGGGAGTTTAGTCAAAATAGACTTATTCTCTGTATACGAAGGTCGAAAGTTTAAAATTATTTATTTATAATACATTTTAAGTGCAGTTAGTAAAGTAGTTGAATAAATTGTAACTTTAAAAGCATGTAAGTACACATTAACTTCAATCAAAATATGATTTCTTTATCCATCCATAAATCTGTAGTATTAAATAAACCTTTTGAAGTTGATTTTTAGTGAAGAAAAAACGATTGATACGGATCGATTTGAATTTAAAACTTGTTCAGCTACTTTTGTGGCCGACCACACTCAACAATAATGTGGCTGAAGTGCAGTGCTGAATTTGTAAATAGGCCGTATAGGCCGCAGCCTATGAGCGGCAGCCTCTTAGGGGCGGCAGATTTCAGAGGACGCTCACTCGATTTAATTAATTATTGATTTATTTAACTTTAGTGCCTTCCATGGAAAATTATTAAGTATTTTAGAAACCTACATTCAAACGTACATAAATAAACCTAGCTACATGGGGCTGCGGAAATAAAGTGGCCTACACTTATAAATATATAAATCCGGCACTGCTAAAGAGGTTCATGTTGCTAAAAACTGACGCAGATGGCACAGCATGCCCGAAGGACTGTTTCCCTAATGACTCACGACTATGCTTTTAGGTCGAAAAGTGGTATGTGATCCTGGTACGTAAATAAACCATATAGATACGTAAATTATAACTTCGATCAATGAGAGACTTCTTTTTGAATTTAGTATCTCCCAGCATTGGGAAATCGACACAAGGAGACGGGAAGTTATTCTGCTACAGCACTTAGGCCATATAGATATATAAATTATAACGTTGACCAATGAGAGACTTCTTTTGAATTCAGTATTACTTCTGCCTTATTGATATATTTCAACACCCATCCCGTCCCTTAATGAGGTAAATATAAAAGAGCCAACTTGAAAGCACCGTGTCCATTAGCGAATGTGCGTAATTTGTAATTAAAACAAATAATTTAATTAAATCCCCTCGGCTTTTACGATTTTTGAAAGGCCCGAGAGTAACTTTCCGAGCGCCTTAAATTACAAAAGTTTGTTGTTATTTATAAAGATAATGGGGGTTGTTTTATTATAGGAGTAAGGCATTCGCCTGGTGTTAAGTGACATGACTGGTCATAAAATGTAGGAACAAGATCAGGAAAATGGTCTTTGAAGTTTTCTATCCAGGTATACTATATATATTAATTGCTGATTCAATCAGAATAAAGTTTTTTTTACACACCTTTAATTGACTAGCTATTACCTGCGGCTCCGCCCGCGTGAGAAAGATATCCCGGGATAAAAAGTAGCCTATGGCACTCAGGAGTAATGTAGCTTCCTTTTAGTGAACAAAAATTCAAATCAGTTTTGTAGTTCCTGAGATTAGCGCGTTCAAACAAACTATTCAACATTATGTACTAGTTAAATATACAAACGCGTGGTAATCAAGCGAGTGATTCGACTCTTCATCTTTTGTGTAAAAATATTGGAATCCGTTTAAAATGGGGAAGTACCGGCGGCATTGAAGCATTTCTTTATGATTAAAAGCACTTAAAATAATGAAACGTTATCGTATCGAACAAAAAATGTCATTGTGTGTACTTAAGCCGTGATTATTCATTAACCCCCGACGTAAAAGAGGGGTTATAAGTTTTAGGACTGTAGGTATCTGTTTGTCGGTCTGGTGGCATCGTTGCTTATAAATGAATGGAGAGATTTTGACGCGATTTTTTGTATAAACACATTATATTTTTTTACTGTTTAGAGGTTGTTTGGTTTCGCAAGATATATAATTATGATAATACTATGCTTTTGCCCGCGGCTCCGCCCGCGTTATAAAGTTTTTCAGGCTAAAGTTTTCCGTTATAAAAGTAGTAGTTTCCCGGGAGCCTATGTTCTTCCCAGGGTCTCAAACTGTCTCCATACCAAATTTTATCCTAATACGTTGGGTAGTTTTTGAGTTTAACACGTTCGGGCAGACCGATGCAGCGGGGACTTTGTTTTATGATATATTTTTGTAGAACTTTTAAGAGGAACAATCCCGTCATACATTATTGTTGCATAACTTTAACCGTTTACGCAGCGCACGCAACAGAAGCTCTCAAAACTAATAAATTGTCCCCGTTTTTGCATTATGTTTCATTACTGCTCCGCTCCTATTGGTCATAGCGTGACGATATATAACCTATAGCAATCCAGGAACAAAGGGCTATCCAACACAAAAATATTTTTCAGTTCGAACCGGTAGTTCCTGAGATTAGCGATTACTGCTCCGCTCCTATTGGGCATAGCGTGATGATATATATAGCCTATAGCATTCCAGGAACAAAGGGCTATCCAACACAAAAAGAATTATTCAGTTCAAACTCCTAGTTTCTGAGATTAACCATTACTGCTCTGCTCTTATTGGTCATAGCATGATGATATATAGCCTATAGCACTTCACGAAGAAAGGGCTATCCAATACAAAATGATTTTTTTAGTTCGAACCGGTAGTTCCTGAGATTAGCCATTACTGCTCTGCTCCTATTGGGTATAGCGTGATGATATATATAGCCTATAGCACTCCACGAACAAAAGGCTATCCAACGCAAAAGATTTTTCAGTTTGGACCGGTAGTTCCTGAGATTAGCCATTACTGCTCCGCTCCTATTGGGTATAGCGTGATGATATATAGCCTATAGCACTCCACGAACAAAGGGCTATCCAACGCAAAAAGAATTTTTCAGTTCGGACCGGTAGTTCCTGAGATTAGGCATTACTGCTCCGCTCCTATTGGGTATAGCGTGATGATATATAGCCTATAGCACTCCACAAACATAGGGCTATCCAACGCAAAAAGAATTTTTCAGTTTGGACCGGTAGTTCCTGAGATTAGCGCGTTCAAACAAACAAACAAACAAACAAACAAACAAACTCTTCAGCTTTATATAATAGTATAGATTATATTCAGGCGAAATTTTATTGAACAATTTTTTTTTCATTTTCGTATTTAGGTACTTACCTAAATTATATTATATTTAATATTTTTAGGAATAACTGATTTTTTCTTTTTAGTTGGTAAATTTCTACATATTTAATTGTTAAATATTTTTAATGTGTAATTGTTCAATTTCTAAATTTAGTTTTTGATATATTATATTTCGGTTATCAAGCCCTTTCGTTACATAATGGCATAATAGGGGTAGTTGTGGAAGTGATTAATTGCCATTTTATAACGTCTGCCATATTTAATAAAAAATGGCGGCATTTAAGTAAATAATCATTAATTAGTGTTCCGTGTATCGGGCCTAAAGACGCCGGTAAAATTTTCTCATCTACTTAATAGACTATTCATTAATAGAGTAGTTGTCTGTCTATACAAATGTTTATTAGATATAAATAAAAATACAGCCATTGACAGTTTTGTTTAGTGGCATCTAGCGAAATTATTTAAAAGTCAGCGGTCTGCGTAAACACGAATAAGATAAAGAGAATATATTTCCATTATATCATAATAGATGGCGTTGTAATTATTCTCAATTTTCTGCCTCATGATACCGGATAACGGATAATATTTTCAATTTAAATAATATTAAAATAGCATAGCGTGAAAATAAATTTCTACCAATGCCTACTTTTCATGTTCATCTAAATTCTTGGTTATACCTTACCTACTTTTATTATAATTTTATCATACCTGTTCAGGCTCGTAATTAGTTGCATAGACAATGTATTATCCTATCATATTTAAGATTTTCCTAGGATAATGATAACAAAGAATATATTATTATAATAAAAATCTTCATAAACAAAAAAGTCTAAAAATACAATAACCATTAATTCATAAAATTATCAACAGATGGCGCTATTTATTTCAAACATAAAAAATTAGGCCTATTCGCGAAACTGCAATATTGATTTAGCAACAATTAGCAAGTTCAAACAAATTTTACGAGTTCATTGTGAATGGAAACTTGTCAGTTAACGTGAAAGTTACAATGAATATTAAATACTCGAAAGTAAATGTCACATTGAACCAACCCTGCTTTGAATGCAAATCAACGAGAGACATGGAAACAGCTAGATCGAATAGATATGAGTTGTTTATATTGACTGTTATGAGTTACTTTGGAGTGCAGCAGCTAATGGCTATTTTTGTAGAGAAATTGTCTCATTGGTTGTGCTTGAAGGACCAAAAATAGGTGAATATTGGT
>NW_023593376.1:0-23749 GCF_014839805.1 Manduca sexta
TTATCACTTAAAGATTTCTCTTATAACGTTCAGTTATATGAGTTTTCGTTGTGTGTGTTTACGCAACATCTATGTTTCAACTGCCATGCATTTGTTTGCATATTTACGTACGCGCGCCTAAGGGCTGGCCAGAAAGCTGACCTCTTGTCGAAGGCTCACTTTCTGTAGCCGCTTATGCAAGCCTTATTTACTCGACATATTTGCATTTTTCATTGTTCATCCTATAGCACACAAATAACTTGTTTTAGTGCACGCGGTTGCAGCATCAGTGGTAACAGTTTGGGTACATTGGATTTCGGTAAAAAAGGGTTTGGACGTGTATTCGTGCGGCGATAAATAAGCCATTAACCTGCGAGGACGTTCACTGACATGTATGTCTGGATGTAAACAAAAGTTTCACAATTGTGACAGAATCGCGTATTGCATACAACATTAAATGTTTGAAGATACAACGTACAACCAGACACACTTTGTATGTTCTTAGATTTATTTACTTATCAAAGTATTACATCATATTTTTAAAGAATATCACTGGATGATAATTGAAAACTAGATGACCGTCAAAAATAAAATTAAACTTTGCATAAAGACATCTATAATTAATAAAAAATATTATAAGTGATAGATTTTTTAAGTAATCTCATTATATTAAATCATTTTGGTACTTCAATGCTACAAATTTAACAAGTCAAATTGACACCGGAATAAAACTGGTATTCGCAAAAACACCGTTGTATTTTAATTAAAAATAAGATGCCGATGTAAATTTCGGTAATGGACAGAAAGGTCTTGTAAAAAAAAAGATAAATTTCAAAAATATATTCTAAGCGTAAGTTTAAAACACGAACCTACCACGTCAAAAATAAACAAAAAAGACTACATACTTAATTGAAACAAATAAAGGAATTATTCTTGTTTAAGCGCTCTACGGAACAATAAAGCAAATCAACGAAACGTATTCTTTTCAGTAGCAAATCGCAAGGCGTCCGAAGGAATTATGGGCAACAGCCCGCCAATTATTACCACAACAGACGTGAAACTAAAAAGACCGAAAAATCTTGAAATGATCAAATTACAAAGGATTTCTTTTTTCTTCAGAGCAAAGATATGTATCAAGAAACAACAATAAGTGCAGTAACTGCCAGTAAAGGTGTAAGATTTATTATTTTTTTATGGGTGAAATGCAACGGTTAGGCACACCTACTTCTATTATGAGGGACGCAAGTTAAATAGGGCGCCACCTAGATCACTGTACCTGGGTGCTAGTTGCCACGTTTACCATTTACACCCCTGGGTAGAGACGACACGATACAAATAGATATTTTTTTTAAATTATAATAATTTGCTAATAACTACGCCAGCATCTTTTTATCTTACCATATTAAGCAATTATTTATTATAACCCATATTAGACATCGGTATTACAATATAATTTAAAAGAATTAATTTTATGCTACTTTCTATTTTGAATTTATCTCTATACGGTATCATTAAGCTTGAATGAAAAGAATTTATTATAATTTGCTCCAAATATAGTTCTGCGCACAAAAACTTAGATATACGTAACAAATTTCTTTTTTCAAATAATATCGGCGCCTTTAAGTAGGTTGAATATGCGGGTAAAAGTATGAACCAAGGTTACGTCACACATTGAGGTCAAGAGCGATTGATGCGCCTGCCTTGCCATCCTTTTGTGACCAGCGAACACGCTGTGGTCGATGCGAATTGATTATCACGCTGTGAAACACGACGTGACTTGCATCTTATTGTTTTAGGTTGTATGAATGTTGGTGATTACTAAATTGAGTTTGCAAGTGCAAAATACGCGGAAAATTCCAAAAAAAAAAAACACAAATTTTCGTACGAGTACTGTACTTAAATACATTTGATGATAATTAGTACAGTCCTATATCAAGTACCAAGTAACAACATGCGTCCATAAATGGTCGCTATAATTATGCTGGTCTGCGTTTTGCAATGACGCCGAAACACTAATCTTGAGAATCAGTGTGCCGAATATTGCCAACGTTATCTCAATGATCGAAATCAATTCAAGATTGACCCACAGAGATATACTTGGACTCCGTTATGTTTTTATGGTACCTGTAAGCCTGCAAATAATCAAGTGGGTCACTTCATTATAACCTTTACCGCCTTTGAACAACTGCTAAGTACACCACAATCATGAGTGCGGTGACGGAAAAGAATGAAGATTTAAAAAGAGGAGGCTATCTGGGAGTCGCACTGTCCATACAAAACGTATGAACTAAGTCGCTGTCACTTATAGTCAAGTTTCTACAAAGAGCATAATTAATAGGGTAATGTGAGACAGTGGTGTTTAAAACAATAACCAAATCCAGTGATGAGTGGACTATCCTGGTCGAAAAATGACAATCATAACTTTAATGGCCTCTTGTTTAAAATTTCAAGCTTATAATTTTTCGTTTATGAAATTTAACACAATATAAACAATAAAATAGGCTTCTTTGCAGTCCTTTGCTAGGATTTACAAAAAAATTATAATACTGTCATGACCCCAATGTGTAATGGTGTGCAAAAATGCAAATCGCGAGAGACTACCACTGATGGAAAAGGACGATGCATTTTGTTCGTTCTTGCGTAACATATTCAAGAGTCATGCAAAAGCAAAACAAATAAACTCATGCGGGGTATTTACTATTTATATAAGTAGTAGGTATTAACCAGAATGCATAGACCAAATATTATGAATTTTCATATAGAAAATATTAACATTAAAAATCATGCATTTAAACATTACATAATGGACGGAAAACAAAAACGGAGTTTTGGAATTTGCAAAAAAAAACAACTTTTTATTGACTGTTACATTTTTCATACGCAAAATTTAATCACCCAAAACTGTTGAATTATATAATAATTTATCCATAGAGAAAATGCCTTTAAGCCATTGTAATCACCGAGCAATGTGTGGATAATAATCACAACCCTACACTTGCTCATGAATTACTTTTTAATTCAGTTCTGATGGCGTTGCTCGAATGAGGTTAATCGTAAATCCCATGAAATCACCTACACAATATTAACTAAATTAAACAAAAATCATGCTATCAACGTTTTTCTTTTGTTTACAGAATTGAAGCGTCTCGGTTGACTGTCCTTGTGGGTGAATACGACGTCAACTCATCTCAGGCTGCGGGTTACCAGGTTAGCCATGTGGCTCAACATCCAGACTTCAACAAATATTCGTATGATTGCGACATCGCTGTCCTGAGACTGGAGGAGCCTTTGCCGGACAATCTTTACCGACCTGCTTGCTTGCCAGGTAAATACTTGATACATGTTCAAATATGGAATGTTCATGAAAGTATGAAACATCTATTCGCACAATGTACTGGCTGCTTTCTGCAGTTTTATTTGTCGAAAAGAATAGAATCTACGTCGACGTAATTTCGAATATGCCCAAAAGTTACTGAAAACTATTTCCAATTAAGTCTGATATTTTAATGTAGTATTCATAAATTATAAAGATTTTTTATCGTCGTGTAATAAAGCCTCGTGACATGCCCTAGATAAATAAATATAATAATCTCTACAAAAAGCTCTACTTCGTACAAACACTTCTGTTGATATAAAAAATATTAATAAAAATGTGTGTCTAAGGTATCTTATTTATTTCCAGACTGGACTGACGAGCATTATCTTGAAGGTGTAGACGCCATTGTTTCTGGCTGGGGCAGCACTGTGGAAAAGGACCTTCATCTAACGTTCCTATGAAAGTAAGCAAAGATAACAAGTTCTAAAATAAAATTCCTATACCAGAAATGGGTATTTAAAATATTATGGTGTTTTTACATCAAATAATATTTAACGTAATTTTTTTTTATAGTCTATCTAAATTTTGTTTTTATTCAGGCCAACATAACTACTAAGATTTACTATTTTTGTAGGCTGGAGTACAAATCTGGGCTCAAGAAGAATGCACGAGCGCCGGGTACGGTCGGAAGAAAGTGACCCCTCGCATGTTATGCGCTAATGCTGCTAGTAGAGACGCTTGCACTGGCGATTCTGGCGGTCCGTTGCTGATGGCCAAACCGCATTATACCCTCGTCGGTGAGACTAAAAACTTTATACCTACATATATAATGTTAGGGATGTATACATCTTAATGTTAGAGACGAAATATATAGGTAGAGCATGAAGCAATGACAAGTAGGCAAAATTATACCGACCGTCAAAGAAAACTTTCGTTCATTCTCAGTTGACATTTCCTTAGACGTAACTTCACATAGCACCATGTGCTGTGAAGTCACTTTGCTGAACTCTCAATAAAAAAAAAAGATAAGCAAGCGTACTCTACTCTACATGCCGTGTAGGAACAGCCCGCCAAAAAAGCTAATTTGGTCAGCTTTAATTTCCATCACGTTTTAATAGTAATTGAAATGGTACAAATAAAATAAAGATTCCGTAAAGCAATTCTTGGCATGTCTGTTTTAAATATATAGGCAGTATATGTTCCATTGTCTATCTAAAACCACCCGACTTTTAGACAAGTTCACTTTAAAAGTTGATTTACCGTAGCATAATACCTCTGCTGCATGTAGAGTCAACAATATTATTTTTTTTCAGGCATTGTGTCATGGGGAAGAGGCTGCGCAAGACCTAGTTACCCGGGAGTGTATACCCGCGTGGATCAGTTCATGCCCTGGCTCAAAGTGGCTCTACGCAACGCCTGCACGTGCCAACCACCTTCATCGGGCTAAATAAAACAAACAATTTAAATTATAACAAAAAATAATAGAAAGTTTGTAATGTTCTAGGTTAGTAAAACAACCAAAATCATTATTTTTGTTTAATAATCTACATTTATAAAACAAATGAGGCCAGTATATTGACGAGGTGTTTATGCCAATTCAATATCTACTATAGGTTATTTATATATTTAAAGGAAATTTTAACAGTACTTATAAATTAAGTAAATGTAGACAATTGATTTGGTGTTTTTTAATGTTTTATAATAATGTAATGAAAAATGTATCAGTATTAGATTTACTATTTAGGTACATACATATTTTATTGTTATTAGTTTTATTATGTGGTACAAAGTGACTACAAAACCATGGCTGTGATTAGTTATAAGTTAGTATATTAAGTTTGTTGTACATGTTTGGTTCTTTTCATTAGGAAATAACCATTATTATAATTTTAATTATAAAAAATACAATATATGCTGAAAACAAAAAAAGTCTCTTATTCAACCTTATATTATGAGCAATGCATATTGAAAAATAATATTATATCGGGAGTTTCTATGTTAGCATATAACGAATTCGCCTTTTGCCCTGCTCGAGTGGAGACGTTAATTTAGTTAGGTAATCCAAGACTTAAAGTTGGTAGTCCATCGACATATTGAAACCTTATTTGGCTAGAACAGCGAGTAGTATACGTTTTGAAAAAAAAATCATTTAGTCTATGGTTTTTTACCATAGACAATATGATTAAAATTGCCGCGAAAAATATTTTCAATTTTGACATGCGACTGACATTATTTGGTACCGCAATGCAATGTCAACTGTCAAGTAAATTTTGAATCAATTTTATAACTGGATTTCTACACAGAATAAATGATATTAAAACGATACGGACAGAACAATAGCTAAACTAAGTGATAACATAGAAATATCTATTCGCTATTATGAATTTTTCCGACAATGAGGCTGTAAGTATGACTGTCACTGATTCTGTTTCCAAACAATACAAGATTTCGTTCTTGATTAATAACTGTAACAGACTTGTAAAACGATGCGGATTAATAATTTTCATTGCCATACGTAACGTATGATCTTACGTTGTAAGATAAGTCAATAGGATTAATGTTTATTTAATACTTTTCGCTTCTTAGGATGACACATCAAGCGTCGAAAGCACTTCAAATACCGACAATACTTCGCGAAGTGAAACTCCGACAAACTCTAGAGTTAAGAAACGTAGACGCGGGAAAAAGAAAGCTATCAAACCAGTGAAACCACCTTACAAATTTAAGTAAGTAACTTTTATTTAAACCACTAAAGTTTTACTCACTAATTTCTATATTAACAGGAATGTAATTGACATTAGAAAGTATAAGGAAATGAGGTAGAATACAATTCTGAGCCATTGGTGTTTATAACCAATTAAGCATAATAGATATTAACACCTTGTGTTTATTCTGTAATATACTTTATCATAATTCTGTACTCAGTTGCAGTGCAAAAGAAGACCATGGTCAGCCATTGTTTGGGTGTCAGTTCAACCACCACCTGGGGGAGGGGGAGCCCCAGGTGTTCGCTGTTGTCGGCAGCAACAGGGTTTCTATATATGAATGTCCTGAAAGTGGAGGCTTCAAGTTTCTCCAGTGTTATGCTGACCCTGATGTAAGTGTGAATATAAAATTAATTTTGTTTACACTGTGCAAGCAAATGTTTGTAAAGATGTTTGGATGGTAAGAATTTAATACAGAAACCTTTAAATAGGTTTGAATGAATTTAGACACACAGATCACTGGCTCAACATATTATAGATTAGTTGTATCATACAGAAGTAGACAGTGAGACTCGTATTTCAAAAAACATTCTCACCGGCAGAGCTAGAAATGCTAACTAGTTTTAAAATTGTATACAAATTATTATAACAATTTTCAGGTTGATGAAACATTCTACACCTGTGCTTGGTCATATGAAGAAGAAACAAATCTCCCTCTATTAGCCGTTGCAGGATCCCGCGGCATAGTCCGCATCTTCCATCCCGCCACGCAGACCTGCATCAAACATTACATAGGGCATGGCCACGCCATCAATGAAGTCAAGTTCCACCCCAGAGATCCAAACTTACTCCTGTCTGCAAGCAAAGACCACGCTCTACGACTCTGGAACATTATGACTGATGTTTGCATAGCTATCTTTGGTGGTGTAGAAGGACACAGAGATGAAGTATTGAGTGCTGATTTCGATCTCAAAGGGGAGAGGATCATGTCCTGTGGGATGGACCATTCCCTAAAATTATGGAGGCTAGACAAACCGTCTATGAATGAAGCTATCAAACAGAGTTACAATTTCAACCCTCATAGAGCGTTGAGGCCTTTCAATTCACTGAAGGAGCATTTTCCTGACTTTTCTACACGTGACATTCACAGGAATTATGTGGACTGCGTTAGGTGGATGGGTGACCTTATTTTGTCCAAGGTATTGTAGCCCTTATTATAATCATTTATAAATCTAGTAGATTGCTCTATCATACTTTTGCAACATCCTAATTTATTTAATGATAATCTAATTTGATTTGACAGCAGATAGATTAAGGACAGGAGAGGATTATAGGCACATGACTCCTGTAATATGTTGAAATCTCAATAATTTATGATATATTATTGAAAGTGAGGATGAGTTAAAGTATAATCACTGTCATTCCATTACACTGAGGTAGGGAATGGCTGGAACCATGAGGGAAAATGAACATGAGCTAAAATATCCCGTTAATTATGTCAATAGAATTATATTTTTATTTATCTCCAGTCATGTGAGAATGCAATAATTTGCTGGAAGCCAGGCAGGCTTGAGGATACGGAGCTGGAAATGGCTGGAACCTTGATTGAAAATGAACATGAGCAAAAATATCTCCTTAATTATGTCAATATAATAATATTTTTATTTATCTCCAGTCATGTGAAAATGCAATAATCTGCTGGAAGCCGGGCAGGCTTGAGGATACGGAGCTGCGGCCCGGCGACAACTCCGTCACCATTGTGCAACCGCCCCGACTACAAAGAGTGCGAGATTTGGTTCATAAGGTTTGCTGTGGATTACAGTCAAAGGGTAATCATTATTTCAATAAATTATACTTTCTATGGATATTATTATCCATATAGGATACCCAATTTGTAAAAAAATAATAGTATACAAAAAGTAAAGAACTATTTTAGATATTATCTTTTTCTGTTTTCAGTGACATGTTTGTTATACTATGCTTGTTAATTTATTCAAACAAAAAATATGCATGACTAAAATAGCCCTACAAATTTATTGCAGGTAATAGCGCTAGGCAACCAGTGTGGTAAGACGATGGTGTGGGAACTCGGCAACGTGGCGGGCGGCTCCAAGGCGTCGCAGCTCGTGCACCCGCGCTGCGTCGCCGCCGTCAGACAGGTACTCCGCCCACTAAATACTTACAATCGCTTTTTATGTGTGACTAGGTGTAGCTAGTGGCTTCGCTCGCGTTTAAAGCCTGCGCCTCAACAAGAAACTCACTATGACTCCACAGCCAACTATATGGAGAATCTGATAAAAAATTCCATAATTTCCCATGGGTGCAAATTATCGGAATAAAAGTAGCTTGTGCATTACTCCAAGACATGTTCTATCTGTGGACCAAATTTCATTCAAATATGTTTCTAACATCCAAACGTCCAAACATTTTCACAAACTTTCGCATGTGGAAAAATAAATGAGAACAGTGTCACAAGTGTTTAAATATCAATTTTCTTATGAATGCACAATCATAATACCTGATTTTGTTTTTACTTGTCGAATGTTAACTGCATCTGGAGGAAGTTGTCTTGAGCAAATTTTATTATAAATTCAGCAGCATTCCCTTACCTGGGATTCAAACACAGGACCACCAGGTGGTTATCATTTCCCCAAAAGAGTATATCAAATAAAACATGTATTTATTTTCAGGTTACGTTATCTCGGAACGGTAAAATACTTTTAACTTGCTGCGACGACGGGACAATATGGCGCTGGGACAGAGTCAACGGAAGTAATTAGAATTAGTATTTCTGACATGGCATACAGTTATACTGGATCTGATATTGTAGACCAAATAAGTCAACAAGAGACGGTCGCCAGAATTATGTCGGCCTTATAAGTCACACTAACTAACTAATAAAGCTCTGGATCAACAGCTAATCTGTCAGTTATAATGGCCGCCTAACAACTTGACCTTACCACGTCATGGGGGATAATTTGGTACGTAATTGTAGTAACATCATAATCCAAAAGACATCCCCCACGACGCGGTAGTGTAGTCAAGCTGTTTAACCGCTATTCAACTTATCCGCCGTCAGTCCGACTTTATCGTAAGACCGATTCGTCGGTTAAAGTAATTACTGTCGGATACAAAACACACAATTGAATGAGAACCTGAATATTAATTGTATTTTTATATTAAGCCTCTAACGGGCGAAAAACTGCATAGAATAAGAAACGATCTGTCTGAAAGCTCAGAATTAATTCTGGCTTTACCAAACAATGTAAGCATTTTTTAATCATCAAGCAAGACTGTTAATTGGATCAAATTTAATTAAATAAGTCCTCTTAGCTAAGGTTCATAATTTTAAATATAGAACCCCCTCCACAATTCACGCTTTATTTTCCAACCTAACCTAACCTAACCCGAGAATAAGCAACCATCCACAATCTCTAAATAAAACAACACATTTATGCCAAATGTTTATTTAATGACCAACAGTTAAATCTACGTAATTAACAAAATCACAGGGCCAGATCTACTCGCGGGTAGTTCGCTACTCCACACGCACGTGGCTCCTAACCTAGTCTAACGCTAGACATCGACGTGAACCTCTACTAACGTTAACTACACCCATGACTGCGTAATTGAATTTTCAATCTCTTTTATTTCCATAGACTGATAAACCTAAAGACGCCGGTTGTGGTGAGCTTTAAAGTCCATTTAAATCTGGGTTCGCTATATAAATGGTGATAATGAATTGAATTATCCATTTCACGCGCTTTCTTCATTAAAAACGATACTTATTGTAATAGTATTGTTGAATTTCGGAAAAACGCGTGCAACAGTAATTCTAGCAGTTTCGTTTGTTTTCATGTAACAAACGCGGTGCACTATTAGCGCATAAGCTTTGTGATTAGACTCGTAATGTAACGTCTTGTAGGTTTATTCGTCTCTGTTTAATTCAGTCTTTACAATTTTACAATTAAACGAGCAAGACTGGCGTAAACAATAGCCAATGTACAAAATTTTTAACATCAAAACTTTGATTAATGTTTTTATAAACATTTTAATATGCCGTTTTTAAGATAAATTGAGATATCAAACGTGAATACAAATATAAATAAAATTGCTAGAGTAAAAAACTCACAAGTATACAAGGACGCGTTAAATTATTCATAAATTACAGGGGATACGTTGAGCTAAGACGAAGTACACATCACTCAAAATACAAGCTGAATATCGATAACACGCCACAACACTATCGATAAAATCACTTATATGTACTAAGTATTGTCTGCACTATTTCGTAGATAAAAATCGATTTTGATTATCGGCATCTAAAATTCAGTTTTGCGTTAAATCTAATTCGTAACGTAAAGTTTATCTAAAATGTCGCTGTTTGTGGGTTTAGTGATGTGGCGTGCAAGAAAGTCCAAATTTTCTTCGACCTTCACTTAACTTAAGTCAATTTCTTATAACACAATTCTATTTTAAGTCACAAAAGGTTAACTCTTGGTCTCTCGTGGCTCGCCGGCGAGCCAAGACAGCTACATGACATTTGCGTGTGTCACGGGATTATAACCTTATATACTACATAATAAGGTTATTTTTCCGTCACACGCGTAGCTGTTTGACAAGTCATGACGGGTTAAAGGTAAGGACAACAAATATTCGCAATACGCAATGTACTAAAAGAGATCTGGATACATCATTTCATATGGTGACGATGAGAAAAATGAATATTATATTTCTGAAACACATTCCCACGTGTCATACCATAACTGTTTCATATCCTAGATTTAATTATAAAATCTGATCTTTAATACGTTGGAGTAAGTTAAATTTACACTTACATACATTCACACTTGTTACCCCCGAAGGTAGACAGAGGCGCAACTAGAACACCTAAATTTGTTCTGACCATTAATCGATTGCGCGCCATCTCAATTGTATTATAGAAATTGACCTAAAATACGAAATGGCATAATCGGACATAAGAATCACTCAATAATAATTATCACAAGACAATTCAAATAATAATACCGTCGCATACAACAAATATACATACATAACAATTCATTAACTTCGTAAAGGCACGTAACTATAAACAAACCATCCAAAACAATGGTGTAACATCGTGTTATTATTATACTTCTTTTATAATATAATTATTAATTGCAATCTCTGTAGACGACGCGTTCTGTTCGCACACTACGTCATGGATATTCTCGAAATTGCTGTTACTAAAATCGTGATTGTAAGTTACATATTTATTAAATTACCTAATAGCAATTAAGGCATTTTCCTGAAAATAATAAAAAAAGCTTTATAAAGGCTAAATGATAAAACAGTTAAACGAAAAAAGCCTAAGAAAATTCTTTTTATTATTTAATTGTGTACAACTGTCGACAAATTAGTGACGCAACAAAATACTACACTATAAAACTTATAAAAAAGGTATATTCCATGACATAACATGCGAACTTGCACACACCGCTTTCAATTCGATAAAATATCCGAATACGGACAACGTGAAACTAACGTCTACGCTACTTGGGTTTACGCTTACAGCTAAGTAATAGGAGAGTGCTACGTAAAATTAACTAGTACTACATTGGGGCGGTCATAATACTTAGGTTAAGATAAGAGAGGGATGAGCAAGTGAGGCGAATGAATGAAGTTAATGTGGAACCGCTGCAAACATATCTCTCACGCCGCCATTTTGGCGTCTTTGTCATAACATTCCCGCTAAAGGCAATACCGACTTTTTGTACTTATGTAGTAAGTCGATATTGGATTGGCGATAGCGCAAATATTTGATCAAATACGCCAATTATGGTGACGATATTTGGTAAAACACAAGTAATATTTCTAGATCTAAGTTTAAAAGGGGCAGTGTTCACTATTCAATAAAAAATCCGTTGTCTAAAGTAGGCGTAAAATAACGTTGGCCTTGTTAAGACTCGATATACTCACAGAAATTCCACAAAACAAAAAATGATACACGAAATTCATAACAGATCACATCACGAATATAATAAAATTATTGTATTACACAATGAAGTCACGTCACTAGAACGTTACCCTGACTAGAATACGATTATGGGAATTCACTATAAAATTACAAATTCGGAAGCCATCCATTGTGACCACTAAAAGTACGAATCATTAATTTTATCACAAAAAAATTATACTCATCCTAGTGGGAGAATACGAAGGTAACTATAAAAATTGTTCCAAGTTCATACTTTTATATGGCTCAATACCTACACTAAACATCTATAGGTGATCACAACATCGAGATATCGTTTCAAATTGAGTATTGTAAAGAGAATGTTTAATGTGCTTCGTGATAGCAAAGAGTCAAACTTAACTGATAGTTCTAATGTAGGAGAAATGTAAAAATAGTGAACTTATTAATAGGGGTGGGTACAAGAGATCTTTAAATTCGGTAACATAATGTTCAATACGAGATCTTTTATATTACAAAACAATTCTACCAATTACGTAAAAACTATAATATCCTTTACATTTTACCTTTAGGCAAATTAACATAACGACTAGAATTATGATTCAAATGGGAAATTTTAACAATTCATAATATGATTCGAATTATAAATCGTCATACATTCTGACAAGGATCATGGAACACTTGGCGAGAATCAATAATGTGCAAGGACTGTTGTGTTCGGGTTCGAAGGACCACTACAGCCAGTGTACATACATTATGACAATCTCAGGGTCACACACTAAGTGCAGAGCCGTTCAATTTATGTGCAAGTTTGATGCTTACCATCAGGCGATGGCAACGGCATGCTCGTTCCGTCAATTATTTAAAAAATAAGACAAATGTCATTAATGTATTTCAATCAATGACAAAAACAGCAGCATAGGTTCTGCCGTATTAGCCGTATCAATGATACGGGGCCCCTCTTGGTCCATGCCTACATTGTTGCTTAGTTTACTAAGCAGGTTCACAAGTTCACACTGCCCTGAAGGGCCCCCAACAAATTTACATATAGGGCCTCTATGGCAAGCTATTCTACTGGACAAAAACGACATTTAGTGTTTGCTGTTCGCCAAAACGATACTAGCGCCTCGCTAGATTCAGTAGCGACAAACAGAACAAATGGAATGTCAAACGGGAATGTTTTATAGCGGCTACAAACAAGCCGGTGTAGAGCTTTAGGGGGTAACTCGAGATTGTTGGTGTAATATTTAGTACGTAAATTGAGACCCGTTAAATATACAGTCGTACGCGAAATTCACACTCAGATCGTCAAGAGTGAGTTCTGCACGGTCTAGTTTTGAATGGACTGGACAGAGCTTTAATGTTTACAAATTGAACGTGTCTATCGCGCGTATAAGCTTGTTTTTCTAAATCTATAATTATATGACGTCATCTGTCAGTCATCGATCTCGAACAATGGAATATGTCCTTACAAGTGCGTTTTGTTAATAACTTCCAGTTACTCAGTAAGAAAGCAGTCAAACACAATATAATGGAACAACAGTACTGCAGAAGATTCAATTAATACCAGGATCATCTCGCTCAATATCCAGCTTTTTATAATTCCTTCTAACAGGTTACGATAACCTCTCAAACCCTTCGCATATGTTACCGGGTCTCAATTGCCGCATCACACCTTCTCACCCTGGTCGTGCTGGCTGGCTCGCCGAAAGTTGTCGAGTGTCGTGGCTCCCTCGAAGGAGCTACTCGCGCGGTTGTTTTCATTGCGCATGTGTGCCTCCCTCAACTCTTGAGATATCTCCACCCACGATTTTTTGCTCAGTCTCTTCATTGCAGGTCTAATATTATGATTGCAAATAAAAATAAATAAATAAAAAGTGTGAAATTTGTGATTTTTTTTTGTGCTTATTAGGGCTGTTGAATGCATTTTTTATGATATTTTTGGTACATGAAAATGTATAAAATTATAATTTTATAAGTGCAGGTACTTTGATGTTATGGTTACATTATTGTGATTATAATTATATGGAATTTCGTCCCATTCATTATAATCCTTGTCAGATTGTAAAGACATGAGTATTTAAAAATGTGACAACGTCCAGTGACGAAATCCTATCGCCACTTATAAAGGATAGTTACAAATCAATACATAGATATTGAAACAAGCTTTACATGTTCATAAGACAATAATAAAATTAAAATAACTAAGATTTGTAATACATTTTTGCAATCCGGAATCTTAATTTTAAACAGACAATAGCTCTAATTTATTGTCGTCGGGACGCTGTCACGCGAAATGAAACCTTATGAACGCGTTTGTGTCAGTGTGTCGATGGGCGGTCACCTGACGCGTCCGGAGGGCGAGCGCAGGTGCGAGCGTATGTAGCCGGTGCGGTAGTCCATGGCGTCGCGGTTGCGCCCCGAGCCGCTGCTGCCGCGCTGGCGACGGCGGCTCCATCTGGACGATTTTATTCATACACATACATACATAAATAGTATCACGCGTCTATCCCATTGGGGTAGGCAGAGGCTATGGTTTGCCACTTTACACGATTCTGGCATACTTCTCGCGCTTCCTCCACCTTCATTAATCTTTTCATGCATTCCCGCCGGTTCAGGGTACTTTTGACCTGGCCTATTCATACATTGGTTATAATAGCCGACACACAACTTGGACACATTACCCCATAAGTCGTGTGTGCTCAAGTTGTTTGTCCGTCATGGTACCGTGATTTAAATTTCTTTAATTTTGACCAGCTGGTTAGTTGGATCATGACTACACGACGCAGTTCAAATATGAAAAAGTTACTTCTCCAATGCAAATTCAACAATATCAGCTTCTCAAACATTGATTACAATGATAACCCATTGGGATTACGGTAATCGTAAAAATAATAATCAAATTTTTACTCTCGAAGATTCGAAGACTGCAGATTTCATGGTCACAAGGCGATAATTTACCAAATTTTAGCGAAAACATGTTTTATTTCCATGTCCTACATTTGCGTAAATATAAGAAATCATTTTAAAAAAACAATATATATTAGCGGGTGAGGATAGTCATGGTATTCACCATCAAACAAATTGCTTAGGGCCGTTCAAGTATTACGTAACACAAATTGGAGGGGGTTCTTGTAAAACGTTACGATGCGTTACAGGGGCGGGAGGGGTTTCGTACAAAATGTTATGTAACATTAGTTTTTTTATTTTAAAACAATAACAAAAATATTTTAGCAAATTTCAGGTATTTTGCGTAAAATAATTGTAAATAATAATATCAGCCCTATATTATATACTTGCCCACTGCTGAGCACGGGCCTCCTCTACTACTGAGAGGGATTAGGCCTTAGTCCACCACGCTGGCCTAGTGCGGATTGGTAGACTTCACACACCTTCGAAATTCCTATAGAGAACTTCTCCGATGTGCAGGTTTCCTCACGATGTTTTCCTTCACCGTTAAAGCGAACGATAAATTCACAAATAATACACACATGATTTTTAGAAAAGTCAGCGGTGTGTGCCCTTGGGATTTGAACCTGCGGACATTCGTCTTGGCAGTCCGTTCCACACCCAACTAGGCTATCGCCGCTTTGTGAATAAATGTGGAAAAAAATTATAACTTTAGAGTTACATAACTTTTGGAGGAGAGGCGTGGGCGTACAGGAAAATGTTACGGCGTGTTACATGGGGGTGTAGTAGGGTCAAAATTGCGTTACATAATACTTGAACGTCCCCTTATAAAGTCTGCATTACCTGAGCAGCCTCATGATGTAGTCGGGCCAATTGTCCGGGAACATGACTAGGAAGAACCCCACGCCAATCAGTATGATGCCCGCCAGCTTCATACCCTCGAACTGAACACCGTACAAAACCACGTCCAGAGCTGAGAACATCATTATTACAATAATAATCCTCGAAGTATCAAGATGAGTATTTTATTTTTATTTTTGTAGTGAGTAAACAATTACTTAGTTTTACCGTGAGTTTACATATTACATAAATTATAGGCAGATCACTTTTCAATAAAAAAATATTTTATATCTGTCGAGTTTTCATGAAGAATGAAAATCCATGTATATTCCAATTCATATTAAAATTTATATAAAACTTTAGTCAGTCACAAATGTCAACCATTTAAAACTTACCCGCAGAGACGGGGACGGCGGTGATAAGAGCGAGCGAGACAAATATATTGTATGTGATGATGTTGCCAAACTGCAGCACCAGGTGGAACACTGTAAGAAAATAACCCATACTGATAAACAATACATCAGATCTTTAGAAAAGAGTGAAGACAGACACGCGGCCGGTCATAAAAAAAACTAAGCAATTCCTAAATTATGTCCTTCCCTGGGTCTCAAACTATCTTCATATCAAATTTTATTTAAATTCGTTTGGTAGTTTTTAAGTTTATCGCCTTTAGACAGGCAGAGAGATGCGGCAGGGGACTTTAATATAACGTATTTTTTTTTATTAACTTTTTAAAAGGAATAATTCCGCCATACATGGTTGTTGCGTAACATTAACAGTTTACGCAGCACACTAACCAAGTAGCGCCACACTGGCCACCAGCAGATATATCCAGGGCAGGTGGTGCGTGGGCAGGGTCTCGGAGCCGGTGAGGTACAGCGCCAGCGCCACCGGCCACAGCAGCGACGCGTTCACCACGCCCAGGATCGAGAAGAACAACGCGCGCTGCCCGGAGTTCACTTCGCCCATCACTTTTCTGAACAAGACCTGTGCAATTAAAAGAATAATAACCTTAATATCATATTCTTATAGGTCAAAACTAAAAATGCCGTCAGATTAGTCAAATAGTGTAATGTTTTATACGCATAGTATGAGATCCATTTCGAATAATTTCACAACAAATAGTAGGTAGAGTACGGTTTACATTCGTATACGCGACGTATAATAATTTGTGTACCCCATCAAAATCGATCCTGGTTTCGTCATTTCTGTACTCTGAGAAAGCTGCTGTATTACGTCACTGTGATTTCATTTGTATTTTTTATATATACCTATTTAAATATCAGCTTTCGCTTAACATTTCCAGACCATTACGATTCCCATACTATAATTCTAAGAGTTAAAATTTATATTTTAGACGATTGTTCGTAGCTCACCTTGAATATAGCGTATCCGGCGGCGGCGCAGGCGGCGAGCACGACTCCTCCCAGCGTGGAGCTGCCCGTGATGCCGTCCATGTACGCCAGCAGAGCTATACCCGTGTCGCACAGTATCGCAGCCACGATCTAGATCATTTTTAAAAGTATTAAAAGGAAAATTTACCTATTATACTAGTGATATAGCAGAGTAACTATTTGAATAGGTGACTCCATCATTTTGTACCAGTTTTAGCTTGTTATAGAAAGTCATTTGCTGCCATTGTACTTTTTTCCTATCAGATGCCATATAGTTTTATTCTGGAAATGAACAATAGGGGACCGGACAAATTTTCAGAAGGTGTTTTAAATTGATCATTGTGGATATAAATAGCCAAGAAAAATAGTATTTTGCACAAATAAAGCTTAAAAAGTACATAAAACCATGCCTAAATGTTAAATAACTATAATTCCCGCGCAAACGCTACATTATGTCATTTCGTCTCGTGTGACGTCATACGTGGATAAAGCAACTTGACAAGTCTTGTCATTTGAACAGTGATTCAATAATGCCAGATTAGGGTTATTTACCCTAGATTTAGGGTAAAACAGAATCAGCAGGGTATTTTTTATGGTAATTTTTGGGGTAATTCTACGAGTTAAGGTATTAAAGCTATTGTTTCACGGTATTGTAATAAATATGGAGCTTAGAGAAAGATGTTTCATACAAAAATTGTAGGCCATGAAACAATTATAATTTTTATTCAATACAATTTTCGTGTACAGCTAGTTGTTCCTAATAAAATGAGATAATTTAATTAATAATTATTGAAGTGGAAGTGAAGAAAGAAGTGGCGTCTGCATAGATAAGGATATAGAAAAAAAAATACCGAATTATTTATGATTGGTCTAAGGGTAAAATTTTAAATTCCAAATAATCCTGTGGTAAAGAGAAATTATGATCTGGCAACACTGCATAGACCGTGGTAATCTCAGGCAATCTCAGGTTACTGTGTAACAACCAGAATTCTATATAAATAAATATTCTATTCCATATCATGTGGCAGCTAAAATATAAATAAATACATCTCATAACCATAACCTCCCTGGGTGTACAAAAGATTTAATTAATTGAAATATTCATCGGTTTATTTTAAACCGAAACACTATTTTTTATTTACTTACATCAAAGTGATCCTCACAGAACTAAATCGGTGAGTCTGCAGACATTCCGTCGTAGGTTCGTCTTGCTAACTGCAACCACTTTATTCGTATATGTGTTTTTCGTGGTACATCAATAAATAATTTGTTTGGTAAAGACATAGAAGTATTATTACATTCAGGTACGACGCACTAACGATATTTTTTGTGGTCCATTATGATTAACGATTAAACAATTTGTAAACGTTAAGCTGGAAGATAGTAACAACGTCCCGTATAAATTAATATTAATTATTAGAGTAGTTCTGTGTCAAAAAACACATTTAAAGCATTAAAATAACCTCAGGAAATAACACAATGCGGTATGACATCCAGATGACGTCTGTTTGTTTACATTTTACCCACGTGTGACGTCATGCGCCGTGATTGGTGTTTCATTTGCCGTAAAGAATAGACTAAAAATATTATAATTATTGTATTTTATTTATTGATTTAAAAATACAAATCACAACTCTTTTACAAAAACAAATATGAGATACTATTTTTAATATTACAAACTTTACTTTAAACTGAATTTCAGATTTTTTGGTAATACCTGTCCGGTCCCCTATCCCACATGCGAAGCCGCAAGCTGGATCTAATCATCAACATTTTTATTTTTAATTTGTATATTATTTACTTACCCTGACACCCACAAACTGTTCATGCAATATGACCCATGACAGCAGGTAGATGCAGGACACGTTGGTAGCGAACAGCGCCACCACGTCAGTAGACAGGAGGATCTTCAGCGAGTACGTGTACATGTAGATGGTTACCACCCATAGCAAGCAGAACAGGCCGCACCGGCTTATGAATCGTGCTATAACAACGTACGTACATAGTTAGGCTCGCACTAAAGCCCGGTGTCCACCGCGAAGGAGTAATGAGCGGGGCAGACTTCGTTTTCATGAAATGGGTTTGCGTTTCCACCAAGAAAGTGTTTAGTCGTCTGATTCCCAACGTAAAAGATAAATGAAACAGAAGAATGAGCGGAGTTCCTTTTACCCTTTTTGGCCACTGAGTCATTTCCGTTCGACTCTTTCTTGGTGGAAACACATGTAAGCAATTTTCTCTTGTAAGGTAAATAAAGCCATTAACGGGTTCGCTCCGCTCGCATTGGAGACGTAGTTTAAGAGTTTTTGATGCACACGAAAGGCGCTTTTGAAAAATCTGTTTTTTGAATGAATAGACCACTTTTTGCGACACCACACTGTGCTGTTCTCAATGTTAATTGGTGACTGCTTCGTCACATTTGTAGCTTTCTGAGATTTAAAGTATATTTGCTCAAAAGAATACCTAAAATTCATACTAACTATGGGGATATAGAAAATGTCTCACCAAAAGTGAATCCCTTCTCTTTAAAATCGCTGAACGCGTCGAAGATGATGTCATTCGCTGATTTGCACTTGTTATGTATCAGCATGACGATCAGATATAATGGGTAGAAGAGGATCAGCCAGTTGGTGCAAAACCACGCCGTGAAGAACGGCGCTCTGTATGGATGCTACAATAATAGGATGGTTTTAGCATTATATAGTTAAAATATCTAGCATTTTATTGGACAGATTTACCTCAACCCTACTTTTTAGAGGACAAAGTAGCATGAATACAAAGTAGCTGGTAACAAAGCGGATTGAAAGATAACATTAGTTGCACATTCGTTTTAATCTATTAAAAATACTAAAAATCTCTTTATATTTGTATATATAGGTGAGCATATATTGGGAATTTGCTATCTCCCTCGCACAACCACACATGTCCACAGCGACGTCACAGCGACAGGACGAAGCGTAAATCTTTTATTCAAGCATATTTTCAGACCAAGAATAGTAAATAAGAAAATGTACATAATATGTTATTTATACAATTACTAACATGTCCATGGATTTTCGATGAGATGTTGTTGTAAGCCACAGAGGTGGTTTTGATTGTGATGCGCCACATCATAAGTACTTTCTGAGTGTTCCTCCAGGTACAGATGCTTTATACAGTGTGTGGTTGTCACCCATGATGTAGTCAGGGTGACCGTTACACATATGCCGTAGTAGATCTGGAAATAAACATGAGTTTAAACAATATTGCCTTTGAGTATCATGTAAAATATACTCTATAATATAGTGAATAGAGAGTATACTAATTAAGAACAAACAATATGAAAATATCGAAGTTTTAAGTCCGAATTTAACAGGAATTGTTGTAACACTTTACTGAATAAAATAACATAGTTTGAAATGTCTGTAAATACCAGACTTGTGTTATGTATATATTTAAATGTTCAACATTTGTTGTTCAATATAATAATTGATAAATGCATTTAATCCCTCCTTGATCTGGAGAACTCAAATAATAGTTTAGGAAAAAATTCAAGTAAACAAATGCTTGTTGTTGTTATTTACCAGGGTCTTAATTTTATAAAGAAGCCCTAAGTGAAATACAAGAGCGCCTTTATCCCCAAAAGGATTAAGCAGAGGCGCAACCTTTAGGCTAATTTTCCTCTGTGTGTATTCTAGCTCATGATGTGATAAGATGCTAGCCTCTCAATATTTTGAGCACAAATTTCCGAATCCAATCTGATACTAAGTAGAAAAACCAAATATCACTTTGCATGATCAAAGGACTGAAGCAGAGACCTCTGCACTGCAGTTATACAGTATCACAACTATGCTATCAAAGTATTTGAGTATTTATATAATTACAGAATATCTATTTAGCTAATTTGAAACAAAAATTACACAACAGATAGTATACTGTACTAAACTAGAACTATTATCGTATATTTCTTATTGGATACTCATTGTTCAGAGTGGATGTGCCACTTATTCAGAAATGATGAATGGTGTTGGCAGCCAGCCAAAAACTTGTAAATGTTTGATCAATTTCATATAAAAGGGATGTTATGTAGGAATAGTACATTTTTCTTAGACCTCCTTACAGATATTTTATCTCAAATAAATTGGTATCCCAAATATATTTAAAAAGTACATAATTAGTTTAATTAAAATTTAAGTACTTTATATTTTCATATTGTATTTTGATATTTACAAATAAATTAAATCTAGATTATATTTTAAGGTTATTATAATTCATATTATTTTAAACAAACTACAATTAATAATAGCACATTCATAAGTATAGACAATTTTGTTTCATGTTCATATATGAATATGCCAGAATCTGGTTTTGCGTCATCAAAATGTTGAATATTTATTATGCACATAAACACATATTATTAGTATTCGTGTTTTAAATAAAACAGCTGAAAAGACAAGTATAAATACAAAGGACAGTCTTTTACATAACCAGCTGTGGTACATCCTTCTTAGGGTTTAGAGATTCTAGGAACATTGAGGCAAGTTGCAGATTTTGTATGGAAAATATATTGGATTTTAGGTATTACATTTTCTTTTTGCCTTGGGGTTCTTCTGTCTGATAAACAGTGGCTGTCTTACACCAACAGAAAGGTTACACAATACTAAATTACCTTCTTAGCAAACTTAGAACAGCATGAGCGCGGACATTTCTTGTCCCTGAGTTGCCTCTCCTCATCTTGGCTGCTGGCCGCAGACTCGCTGTAAGCTTGCTGCAGCGACGGCTGGAGTAGTCAGCGGCAGTGCAGAGCATACCGACGCCTGTGGAGTGAGCGGGGCGCGAGGGCTCAACGGCGTCGGCAGCCCATTCAGCCGCTCCCGGTCTCCATCACCGCCGCTTCTCTCAGTCTCTACCACCTCCTCACTAGTTATTATCACCGACGGCGCTCTGACGCGTTTAGGGTTAAAAATTGTTGGCACGTCGCCGTCCCTTGCCATAGTCATGAGAATAAGCTAAATCAACCCGGCCGGCATCCCCATATTTCGCTACAAAAAAGTATTCACAACCTACCAATACGATTTGAATTCATTTTGAAATATATTTATCAAGATGTGTCAGCTGATCTCCACTCATGAATTCTGTTACTCATTCGATTCACAAACACACACTAAATCATTTTATGATAATGATTTGGTACATATTATTTTCACATAATTACGATTTTATGTCGAAATTATTAATGATCACGGACATTCTTGTTTTGAAGACATTATATTTTTTTATTGGCCACCTTCGTTCCCGTGGCAACATTTTTAATTGCTACATTACAAAAATAACCACAGATTATGTAAACTGATAAAATCAGTCCGGTGGTATTGCTTGAGGGTGGTATTTCGCTACTGGCAATGTCTGTTAAATAAACCAATAATATTCTGCTTCAGATCCGAATTTACCAATAGCAATAAAATGTTATTGACACTTTGACATTTCAAGTAAAGTTGCCATTCAGAAAAAAAATAATAACCTCGTGCTTCTTTATGCTTTATTGAGTATCGAGTAAGCTTTTATATTGTTGATTATTTATTTAAATGTCCATAAATTATTAGTTTTACCCTGTATTTTATTTATACATATTTTCCATACTTTTTTGCTAAATGATACTTTGTAATGTATTATAATTGTCTATGATATTTCTTCGGAATTAATACTATTTAATGAAAATTATAAATGTTATGCAGGTTTATTATAGCTGTTTAGATATGTGAAATGCTGCTTTATTTTTAAATCTCTCTAATAACGTATTTTGTTACATCTTGTTACGTTTCGAATTATTGTTTCATCACTACCTTGTTCCAAAAGAATAATTAAAAATATATATTTGTCTATTGATCCATTTGTGCATTTTTTTTGTTGTTGCGGGTGGCGCTAAAAAAAAGTTCTAATAAACTCACCAGAGGGAGATAATTGGCTAGCCTACTTGAAGCATCCGGGAACCTCGCCATAGTAGTAGACATGGCGGGTATCAACCTGGCTAAATGACGAAATAAATTTTGTTTGCTAATATAAGAACGTGTTAATTTCGTAGAAAAAGTGTTGATACTGAAAGACTAATTAAGTTATATTGGATTAGGACAAAGATGCAGAATGTTGGACAGTCTGAAAACCGAAATATCGATAAGGTGAATGTGCAACTTGATGTGGTAAAATCGTCCACTCCTCAAAGTTCGGCTTCGAGTCCGGCCAAATCTGAAACCGAAACGTATTCAGGAGCGCCTGCCAAATACATGTCGGAAACTTCGGAAAGCGAAGATGACTCTGTGTCCGAGGTAAAACGTGTTTTGTTTTCGGCAGAGGCGGTGGCAGTGAGGGAATGTGATTATCTGTACCGCTCTAAATACTGCAAGGGACATCTTGTACATGTCTGGTCTCATTGTACGGTTTCTTCTTTTGATGGGATCGTTCTTATACCAATAATAATCGTGTAAAATCGTGCGTAGCACGCTGCAACGGACCAATCTATTTTACATTCTCAATACAGTACGTCGCTGCCAAATATTCCGTAAAACGTCAGAAAGTCATAAGTACATACGTACCACTGAGTAATGCATGAAATTACTTATGCCAGCCGCTCCTAGACAGTATTCAATTGATTCTTTGTAATTCTGCTTTACAAACA
>NW_023593377.1:0-4657 GCF_014839805.1 Manduca sexta
GTCGACGGGCCGCGTCTCCCCGCCGCGCCCGCCGCCGCACGCCGGCCCGCGTCGTCGACACTCCCCCCGCGCGCCGCAGCCATCAGCTGTTAATGTACCCGCCCCTCCCGCACCCCGCCGGCCTTTCCCCTTCGTTTGTGTAATATGAGGAGTCGAGGCACGAATGGTACGCCAACCAAAATAATTATAATGCATTCAATTTCTACGCACGAAAATTAACAAATTCTTTTAGATTCATATTAGCTTAAAGTTAATATTGAATAGTACTGTTATTTTACATTTATATAATATAAATAAAGCTCAACCAGTCATTATAATATCTTCTAAATCTTGGATAGACAGTGTTTCGTATAATTAGTAGGAACGTCAATAACTTCAAGGAAACGTTTCATTAAAATAGCTTATGATTTATAACTTACATGTAAGTAATTTAACCGTCTCACCTCGAACCAGCTATTGATTTTATTTGTGCGGACTGTGAACAATACAAAAATGCCAACTTTGTCTGTGTGCGCGCCGCGCGCGTGCTGCCGGCCGCGCGCCCCGCCGACTTTGCTGGACATTACAGCAAAAATAGTGGCCGCCGCGATCCCGTTCCAACGCATCGAAGAGCGGTACGAGCGCATCCCGGAGCCGGTGCAGCGGCGCGTGGTGTACTGGTCGTTCCCGCGGGACGAGCGCGACATCTGCATGTACTCATCGCTGGCGCGCGCGCCGCCCGACGACCACCGCAACATCGCGTTCTGCCGCGGCCTGAAGCTGCTGGAGGCGGGCTGCGTGGAGAGCGTGCTGCAAGTGGGTGAGTGTCGAGTGTCGCCGCTGCCGCCGCCGCCGTCACCGCCGCGCCTGCCGCGCCTGCGCCTGTTTACTAATATGCGCCTCGCCCACCCGCGCGCCGTATAAATATAAACCTCGACGTGTGCGATCGATAGCTGCTCCTCTCGGGAATTATTCATGCGTGGGCTCGTAAAACTTTCAGCAGATTAGGGCCCCGCGAGGGCCGGTGATGAGACCGTGTGGTATCGCTTGCCCGCGACACGCACTGATTCACTTTTATCACAACGATATCGGTTCGCGGAGGCCGCTCGCCGTTCGCCGCTCGCCACAGGCCGCTTCACGTCTCCACGCTTAATCGATTCAGAATCATTATACCAGTTGGGACCGAGTGCCGTACGTACTGCAGCCTGGACCGGCTCGGCGAGGCGCGGCGCGGCGGCTGACACGGCCCGCCCGGTATAATTACCGGCGGTACATTAACACGCGCGTTCTCGTTCCGCGTGCCCGTCGCGTGTGAAACGACCTTATATCGGTTTTCACATTTCACACGTCACGCAGCGCGAGCGATCGAGAACCTAATTAAAGATCCGCCGATTAATATTATGCAAATGCACCGTGAAATTCGGCTAAGATTAACATAACTCGATGTCCCGTTACATAGGGCATTACACAACCGGATTGTTTGGAGAGCGCCGCCGGCAGCCGCGAGCCGCGCCGTCAGTTGGCATCAATCGTGTGTCGCGCGCCTGGGTAACGGACGCGCATCGACAATTAAGTGTTATTTGCATTGGGTTCGGCTCCGGCCGTGGGAGGAAACATGCAAGCTTGCTCATTATTGACGATTGGGTGACGGCCCGCAATCGCTCTCGTAATGGCCGGCGGTGGAAATGGTGTTTTACATAATTAATTCAATTATCAATCAATAGATTGGAAACTTATAGTGACTCGCCTTAATAAAGCATATGCGTGCCAATAGTTGTGGAGGGACCCCTCACCGCCACCCCAACGCTCGCACATTAAGACAAATGGAAAACCCAATTCGTCGAACTGAAACAGTACAGCCGCCCCGCCTAGAACAAGTCTAAACTTCAGTCCAACTTTGGCCATGCGGTACAAAAAAGACCTGTTTTTATTCGTGGGGGTCAAATCCGGCCCGTGGCGTGGGAGGATGGCGTTACGTATTCATTTGCGTTTATCTACCATCAGATAGGCCATCGCGCGGTCACTGGCCACGTTTGGTAGGGCCGGTCGGACCGCAGATAAAAATAAACAACACGTTCATCTCGTACCGTTTATGGTACCAATCTAAAACGGGTTAAAAAATTACAAAAGAATTTCAGTACATAAGGAAAATCACTATTAACGTGAATATTATATATAAAATTAACGTAAAAGGTTTTTGGCAATCGAACAAATGTTCCGGAATTAGGGTATAATACATATCGTTGTTCCAAATATGACTACGGCAGTATTAAAAACTCTATAAGTAATAACTAATTGCAGAAAAATAATCAAATGGACAAGCGGTCCCGATAGATACAGATCTGGTATGAGCTAAATTAATAGTGTATTCGAGTTCCCACACCCATATCTGACTCACAATTTACGGCCGAGGCGCCGCCTACTCCCAAAACTGGCTGATGAACGTTCCAAGAACTTGTCTTCCTCACCGCAAGCCTTTATTTGCAGGTCGTATAGCTAACTAAACATTTAAAACTGGCTGCATTTGCTTGGCATAAAGAATTCGTAAAAAATAATTGCTTATAAATTTGAAAAAGAATCATTTGAGTAAACATGCCTCAACTTAATTTGCTAATAAATACAAACTATCGTGTTATGTATAAAAGTAATCAATAACTGCTAAAAGGTTATAAAACACCCGTGTAGCATTTATCACAACTTTTTTCGTGAGCAAACAAGCTCTCGACAATTATTTGTTAAAAAAACTTGCAACACCAAGACTCTGTGACACAAACGAAATGTCAGTTGAAGAAATCCGTGCTGCCAACCCACCAAACGGGTATGGCCAGATTGCATGAATAAAATAGTAGCCCTGAAGGTACTGGCTGCGGACGAAGGAACCAAAAATGTACCCCATATATTAATGTATCGAATGCATTATAATTGTCATGCAAAAATAAACGGGCTCGAGCTGTCTGTAAATATTTTAATTCGCTGCAGTGTAGGCAGGTGCGGATGGTTGGTACTGGGGTGCATTTAGTAAAAGAAATGTTGAAGTGTTTGATATCAATCTAAGTATGACTTAGGGGACCCGTAATAATCCCAAACTAACATTTCATTAGATTCTTGGCATTAGTGGATCTATTTAGGTATCTTTATTCCAAAAGCTATGTTCGATTACTAGACAATATGTACCAACGTTTCAATAAGTAAATATACAAATCATGCTATAATAAACACGCATATAGTTTCGCTGGAATTTACCCGTCTGTCATTACTTCACATGACTTGTAATGAACTAGTTTATCTAACTAGGATAACAGATAAAACCTGAGAGCTAGCTCGCTAGAACACTTCTAGTCTATTTTATTGCTATACTTTCGATAACTTGTAAGCCAGCAATGCCAATTCCTTTACCATCAGGTGACTTATTCGCTCGTTTATATGGTCTTCCAGAGATACTCCAAACGACTGCTTGACCAAGTTCCTAACAAATGTCTAATAATCATTCGAAAACTCCACGGTAGCCCTCTTCAAAAAGAAAGTAAGAGTCGAAACGCCTTCAAAATTCCCTATTTTGTGCTGGCTATTGTCGCTAAGCAGTCTGTCTACCGTGTGATTAAGGTTTACAAGCATAATATAGACCTAAAACTATCCTGTTTACTTATGTTGAGTTGAAATTAAACCTACAATGAATGTAGGTTATAGTAGTAGGTATATTTGTAACTGTCAATGGCGAAAGTGTAATTTTCTGAAAGCTAACTCAATACAACATACACACCTGTACTAATGTGCATAAATGAGCTCTGCAAATCGTTCTAATGATAATTAGATTCTACAATAAGGGAAACCGGCAGGAATCAGGTTATATGGAACTTTCGCCGACTGGTATAACTCGCTCGATGGTGTATCTAAATAAATAAATATCCAACATTTCCATACAATTATATCCCACACTAAGATGTCGTATATTCAAGGACTTTTCGCAAGGTCCGTCACGCAACAAACTGCGAATCAAACATAAACTTGTTTATATTTTTTGCATCGAAGTATATTTGTGTATGGTTTCCATGGTCAGTAAATGCGTGCTTCATTTCTTTAGCATATCTTTTTAACATTTTGTATTTTGGGACAAATGCTGTTGGTAAATTTTAATCAAACACAGAGTCATCTTTACTTTATAGAATAATCTGCACTACTCTCTCTTATGACGTCTCGCTTCTCGAAATTATGCGAACATTAACAATGTCGATGTCTATGCGGTGGTAAACACTTACCAAGACCATCTCTGCCCAGCTTGTGCATAAAAAAACAAATATATGAGTGTATCTTAAAAAGTCTTGTCGAATTTTAAGAGTACATAAGACTGTCTCAAGAACCGCCACGAGCAAATCTACACCAAACTCGTTTGATTTTAGGAGCCTTGTCGAATTTTTAGTGTACAAGACTGTCTAATCGAAGCCACGAGCAAACGCCACATCAAACTCGCTTCCTTAGCCGGCATGAACCGGTGCAACCGGCGCGGCCGCCTCCCGAGCCCTCGCTTAATTCCTATTGAATTTTGTATTATGTTTAATGGATGATTTATTATTTACATAGACGGAGGTATTGATCTATTAATTAAGTTTAAAATTCAAGGACTCGGATTGTTAGTTGCTTGCATTGCAATAAGTTCACTTTGTTAAAGTTGGCGAAAATT
>NW_023593378.1:0-23713 GCF_014839805.1 Manduca sexta
GCTCTGTAGTCTGTAATGGTTCTGGCGTGAAGACCACCTTCAACGGCTTATATACTGGTGAGCATTAACCGGGTCGTTGATGATTTGGCGCCGGCAATTCTTTAACTTTATATAACCATGCCGATGTTCTGTGTGACAGGTTTAATGGTGATATTGGCACTGCAGTTCTTCACCCAGTATTTCGAATTCATTCCGAAGGCTGCGCTGGCCGCTGTCATCGTTTCCGCTATTCTGTTTATGGTCGAATATAACGTGATCAAACCTATGTGCGCGCCAAAAGTGAGTACCGCATTCTTTTACTATACTTACTTATGTCAAGCCTAGTGTAAGACCTAAAACGTAACAAGGAAATTTGTCTCGTCCACAGAGTTAGACCTCATCCCAGGTGTCGGCACGTTCGTGCTGTGTCTCACGCTGCCAATCGAGCTGGGTATCCTCACCGGTGTTATAGTGAACATCATCTTCATCTTGTACCACGCGGCGCGTCCCAAGTTCTCTGTGGAGATGTTGAAGGTAAGTAAATGACGTAATACGGAACAAGTGAGTCGCACCACTGGTGCCCGGCGGCAGACTGATCTCACCAATGATGGTGCGTGTTCTCTGTTTCAGACGGAGGCGGGCGTGGAGTACCTGATGATCACGCCGGACCGCTGCTTGATGTTCCCGTCAGTGGACTACGTGCGGCGACTGGTGATCAAGTTCGCGGCGAGCGGCTCTGTGCCCGTGGTGCTCGAGTGCACGCACATCTACAGCGCTGATTACACTGCCGCCAAGAGCATCGAGCAGCTGACGGCCGACTTCCATGCGCGTCGGCAGCCGCTGTACTTCTACGAACGTAAAGCCCTCCGTGTGCTCCATCTTCGAGGCGGTCGCCAAACCAGAGCACTTCGTGGTGTTCTACGAGGATGAGGAGCTAGACCGGCTGCTGGCGGCCGACGACAGACTAGCGCCCGTCAAGCAGCCGCCGCCGCCACACCACGCGTGAACCTTCTCATACGTCACGCGACCCTTACCGAGCAAGAAATATTTTCAGAGATTGATTTAAAGGAGTGTGATATTTTGCAGAGATAAGACGATATTATTATACAAGTAAACATAGCTATATGTATACTGTAGGAGCGGTCTGTACATACGTTAACGTATCCAGTAGTAGTGCCGCCGGTCCCGCGTCCATCGGCGCCGCGCCGCGTCGATGTAAAACTCCCGACTCCCGCTTGCGGCGAGCTTAAGGCTGTGCGACTTGCGAGCTGTGATCCGAGCTCCGAGCGCCGCGCAGAGCCGAGCCTCAGCGCCCCGGAGCGCACCCTAGTATTATCAATGTTCTAATAGAAACTTAATGTGAACACAAAAAGCAACAGATCGTGATAGTTGTCGTAGTGGTTAAGTAACGATTTTATTTATTTTTAGGTGATTAAAGTACAACTTAGGATACTATCCGCGTTATTTTATTACGTAAATTGTAAAGCTTTAAGTGGCCTAGTAAGCGATGTGTGCGAGCCGGTCCTCGCACGCGGCAGCGCTCGTCGCCGGGCGCTCCGCGGACTTGCCATTGCCGCTGCCGAGACGAGCGCGAGGCTCGACACTCGGCCTCGGTACTTATATCTGTTGTTTGTGATCCTCAACTAGTACTTAAGTAATAAATATATTTTAACAGAGCGTATAGATTTTAAATAAATTGTACTTATGACGTCGAGTGTGGCTGTGTATCTGTAAGTATGTGCGCGCATCTTTTGTGAGTGTGTGTGCGTGTGTGCGAGTCGAGTGAACGGCAATAAATACTATTCTGTCACAGTTCCAAGAACAAAGTTATTAAACTCTTTAAGAGTGCAATTCATTTGTTGTTTTATTTTTAGTATTATATACATACTAATATCATATCATAATATCTGCGGTTATTGTGATCACTGCTGACCCTCCCGTCTCCCACGTCCCAGCGGCCGATTAGGACACAAAATTACTCTAATGGTGTTAAGTACTAAAGCTATGGGTGATTCTCTGATTTGGATCCAATATTGGAAAATTGGGAGAAAATTTTAGATTTTGAAAATTTTGACGGGAAATGTAAATATGAATAATCATAAATAATCTATGTACGAAAAAAAATTACCAGAAAGTATCGGAGACGTGGCCTCTCATATTTTTACTTGCGACGGTAATGATTTTTCGTTTAATGGTTATGACTATTTTGTGATGGTACTGAGACGATGTTTATAAGTTATGACTGATTAGATGGCCTGTGGCATAATTTTATAGTAGTTTAAAAATAATACATTAGTTATATTTAATTTTTACAAAAAACTTTGATATTTTTTTTTTTATTTATTTATTTGCCACTTAACATCTACTTTTACAGGGTATCCGTAATACAGTACTGTTGATTTACTCTATACTACTTACTTATGTTATACTATAATATTATCCTTAGTCTATGTTCTCTATCTTCAAAACTAGGTACTATAAACAATGAAATATAATGTTACACCTTACCGCATAAGCGCACGGACCTTAGTGAAATACCTCATAGCACAACAAAAAATATATTAATCTTTTCTGCAACATCGTTATTCATGCTCAAGGCGCGTGTGATAAGTGCTTTATATTAATTAATTGGTCCTTCCAGGCGGCACCACCAGCAGCCGCGGTCGCCTCCGCCTACCGAGCTATTTGTCAGGCACGGAAAACTTCACCGCTTCAAGCAAACCGGGGTTGTCGATCTTGCTAAGTATTAACTTAAAGAAATATGTTACCAATGCTAGCTCTCGTCTAGTTGCCAATTCGTCGCAACCCACCATACCTACTATAAACACGTTCGGATACATTAACGGGCAGATGACATACAGCTTCTGGTACAGATACTTAGTAATTTTTTCTGAATCCGTTCTAGCATGAGACTATTTTTAGTTTCATGTGGTGACTAGATGAATGCATTGCATTCTAATTGACTCCTTATTATTTACTAGTTCATTGTACAATGCTGTAATAGCTTAACTGTTGGTAAACCCTTCTGCGCGTTTCAGCACGAAACCCAATCTTGTAGATGTTTTTTTACAGACATTTATTATATGGTTACGAAGTATCAATTCGATGTCGAGGTAAAGATACTCCGAAATCTCGAACTGTATCTTTCCTATTTAATATTACACCTTCCAGTTCATAGAGGTGGCGGTATTATCGTTTCCTTATATTGTAACATATGTATTGCTGAGGGTACGTTTCCTAAGATATGGAAAAAGACGGACGTCATACCCATACATACGATGGAATCCAAAAACATTGATTATTATTACCGACCCATCTCCATTTTCTTCACCCTTGCTTGAAGCTTTTTGAAAGGTTTGTATACAATAAGATTTATCCTATTTTGCATGATATCATAATTGAAGAACAGCATGGATTTGTGAAAAGAAGATTTATCGTACCAACTTACTTCTTTATACACGGATTATTTATTTAACAGAAAAGATCACAAAGCACAAGTCACGTGAAATTATTTTTTAGAAAACTTGCATTTAATGCATCGCAACCAAATGGCAGATGCGATAGGTTTATTGCGATGGTTCGCATATGTGACAAACAGAACTCAACGTGTTAGCATTAAGAGTTTTCATTCGAATTCTGTGACTTACTTTCGGCGTTCCACAGGGATAAATTCGGTTACCTATTTTATTTATTTTTTATAAACAGCATTTGTTACTGTTTCAAGTACTCAACATTTTTGCTTTATGCCGACGATCTTAAATTATATAGAACGATTAATAATGCTGCTGAATATCGATTATTTCCAAAAGAATAGAATAGATTTTCTCATTATTGCCATAAAAATAAAATATGTATATGAATATCTCTAAATTCCTGTCACATTATAATTTTCTTTCTTAAAATCAGTCGAATCATTTCAGTCTTGTTAAATTATAATTCTTCTTTAGGTAAACTTGTTAAGTCATCCTTTCGCAGCGATAATTAGTTTTAAGAATTAGTAATACTGGTTAGTACATAAGTAATAGGAACTAATAATATTAAAATTGACCTCAACTTCTTTAAAAAAAATAAAACATTTAAATGAAGTACATAATTGAAAAAAAATAATAGGAATTGTTTTAGTACTCCTACCTCTCATCAAATAAATAGAAGGTTAAAATTTCTTAATCAGATGAAATTTTTCTCATGCTGTGTTTTAAATCGAAAAAGTTAAAAGGATTTTTTATTGCTTTGACTGACTGTAAAGGAGGACATTGAAGTCAGGGATATTTTTTTGTTTCTTTGAATGACGAGACGAGCTTGCCGACATACAACCCGCCCATAAACGATAGAAACACATTTCAACATCTTGAATTACAAAGTATTGTTTGGTATTCCACTGCGCTCGGGCCATCCTGGGAGACATGAGATCTTAGGTCTTATTATGTCCAATAGTTACACTGGCTACAATGTCCTTCTAATCGGAACTCAACAGTGACTACACACTGCTGTAGGGCGGCAGAAATAGACATTGCGGTGGTATTTACCCAAGGGAACTCTCACATACGAGAGACATACCACCAGTATTTCATCTGACAGCCGACAATATGTTGCTCCGCTCAATCTCGCAATCTCGCGAGATCTCGTAAAAAATGTATCTAAGCGACTCAGTCTCGTAAAATATGGCCGAGATATCGCGATATTGCATTCCCTTAGTCGCGCCACTCTTAAAAATCAGTAAAACATCATACCACATAATAAAAATCCTTCTTAAAGTTTACACAGAGACACCGCGTTGCGTGTGAAAGGGATAACAATATAGGGAATAGGGAAGCTATGCGCGTCCGAATGCGCTTCGAACACTACGAGGCGCGAGCACTGCGCGCGAGTTACGATTTAACTAATTAATATAAAGCGATATTAAAATCTTGATTTAAATTAATGAATATTAGATTATATATCCAAACATACTCATTAATATTCAAGTTAAGTTTTTTTTTTCCCTTTGTTATTTTAAGTAATATGCGAAAGGTAGGTAACCCGGTTGGATCGGCTTATGTATTATGTCGCAAATCCGAAGTTTTGTACTTTCTGGACGGTTTTGTTTTATCGACGTGACAACACCGATGAGTGGACCGAGGACTTTGTAAGCAAGTAAATGTTGTATCCCTTTATGTGTGCGTTATGTGAGCGGCGGTGAGAAAAGCATGGCTCGATAAAAATAAAAAAATAAAAATAAAATACTTTATTTATCTCGTAGGCGAACAAAGTTGCACTTATGATACGTCAAAACAAAGAATAAGAATAATTATTATTTCTAAACTACTATTAAAATTACTTTACACAACTTACGGACATTTTTAAATTAGGGATAAAGTTTATACAAAAGACAAGGTACAAACCGAAGTAACCAGCTCGGGCTGGCAAGTAGTATTAGATAAATAATGTAAGCAATTTCTGGTTTTGCCAGTGTTAATGCAATCCTACCAGTCAACAAATAGGGCTTTGGTCCTCAGTATAGTTGAAACCGCTGTGTCTAGGCTCAGAAATCTGTACTGTTATCAATTTTTTTTATAATCTTTATTTATTTCGGGGTTTTATCCAGCTAGGATATGCCAACCCCGTAATCAACTTATTATTTCAAAAAAAGTAATAAAACAATAATATTTAAAACAAAAACAAAGTCGTAATGTAACACGTAGGGTACACCAGCTGACGGGTCAAACATCGCGGCCAGCTGGCCGGGCCGAGCGGTGCAGACGTAGCGCGACATGGCGCACCGCCGCCGCTTAGTCGGCATTTGCTTTGTAGTATGTACCCAGTACCCACGTACCGCAACCGAGTAATAACGAATAATACGTAAACCTGGCTTTGTCTACTAACCACTATATTTTTTACGCGACTAACCACCAATTCCCTTAAAATACCACCCGAGTACTTTTTACCCTTCTCACAAATTAACTGATATCGACAACTGCAACTAGCGCGATGAAATTTATACTCCCAATAATCCATATCTATACTCCTATAATAAATCTGTAGAGAGGTCAATTCTGTACATGAAATATATTTCCAAAATAACTATCAGTGGGTGATTAGGGATCGATGCTGATGCCAAAAATGTAATTAGTAAAATTTTGTCTGTCTGGCTGTCTGTCTGTATAACCGTTATAGAAACAAAAACCACTCGGATGGATTTTTAACGAAACTTGGTACAATTATTTGTCATACTCCTGTGCTGGTTATAGTATACTTTTCATCACGCTACAATTAATAGGAGCAGAGCAGTGAAGGGAAATGTTGGGAAAACGGGAGAAGTTACTCCATTTTTGCTTCCGTCGCGTGTGCAACCTTAATGGTTAAAGCTACACAGAAATCATGTATGACGGAAATGTTCTCCTTAAAATTATGTAAAAATATCCCACGACAGCATGTGTCTAACTTTTATGGTTGACTCACAATAACACGTGTAACTCCCGATAGCTTAGCAGTTCGAAGCTTTCTCATTATATTTGTCTACTCTTACGTTTATAACACTCTCAGTCATCCCCAATTAAAAAAAAGCAAACATTATTAATTATCCACAAAAAGAATCATAGAAATCGGTATGGAAACACCAAAGTTATACATGAAATACGCTAATAATAAGTCATCATGCGTGAATACTGAATCATGCTATAAGCTTTTTTTTTTTTTTTTTTTTGTATATATAAGGTCGCGAACGCACAGGCAGGCGGCTTGCTTGGCACCTAGAGGCTAGCGAATCACCTAGCGAGTAGCTTCGTAAAACGAACATTGTCGAAGTTCGCGACCGGCTGCATTTTTGAAGTCCGTAATTCACGCGGGCGAAGCTGCGGGCGGAAGCTAGTCTAAAATAAGATGTTACTCGTCGTTTCTTTGCCGAATAAATGATGTAGGTAAGTAATTTATTTTTCTATCCACGTGGCCTTGAGTTGACACGTTCAGTTCCACATTTTTATTGTCCCTCGTCACCTATGTGGGAAGGAAGGAAGGAAGGAAGGAAGGAAGGAAGGAAGGAAGGAAGGAAGGAAGGAAGGAAGGAAGGAAGGAAGGAAGGAAGGAAGGAAGGAAGGAAGGAAGGAAGGAAGGAAGGAAGGAAGGAAGGAAGGAAGGAAGGAAGGAAGGAAGGAAGGAAGGAAGGAAGGAAGGAAGGAAGGAAGGAAGGAAGGAAGGAAGGAAGGAAGGAAGGAAGGAAGGAAGGAAGGAAGGAAGGAAGGAAGGAAGGAAGGAAGGAAGGAAGGAAGGAAGGAAGGAAGGAAGGAAGGAAGGAAGGAAGGAAGGAAGGAAGGAAGGAAGGAAGGAAGGAAGGAAGGAAGGAAGGAAGGAAGGAAGGAAGGAAGGAAGGAAGGAAGGAAGGAAGGAAGGAAGGAAGGAAGGAAGGAAGGAAGGAAGGAAGGAAGGAAGGAAGGAAGGAAGGAAGGAAGGAAGGAAGGAAGGAAGGAAGGAAGGAAGGAAGGAAGGAAGGAAGGAAGGAAGGAAGGAAGGAAGGAAGGAAGGAAGGAAGGAAGGAAGGAAGGAAGGAAGGAAGGAAGGAAGGAAGGAAGGAAGGAAGGAAGGAAGGAAGGAAGGAAGGAAGGAAGGAAGGAAGGAAGGAAGGAAGGAAGGAAGGAAGGAAGGAAGGAAGGAAGGAAGGAAGGAAGGAAGGAAGGAAGGAAGGAAGGAAGGAAGGAAGGAAGGAAGGAAGGAAGGAAGGAAGGAAGGAAGGAAGGAAGGAAGGAAGGAAGGAAGGAAGGAAGGAAGGAAGGAAGGAAGGAAGGAAGGAAGGAAGGAAGGAAGGAAGGAAGGAAGGAAGGAAGGAAGGAAGGAAGGAAGGAAGGAAGGAAGGAAGGAAGGAAGGAAGGAAGGAAGGAAGGAAGGAAGGAAGGAAGGTTTAGGTTTAGGTTTAGGTTTAGGTTTAGGGTTTAGGTTTAGGTTTAGGTTTAGGGTTAGGTTTAGGCTTAGGTTTAGGGTTTAGGTTTAGGCCTTAGGTTTAGGCTTTAGGTTAGGCCCAGGCCCAGGCCTAGGCCCAGGCCTCAGGCCCAGGCCCAGGCCCAGGCCAGGCCCAGGCCCAGGCCCAGGCCTCAGGCCCAGGCCCAGGCCAGGCCCAGGCCCAGGCCCAGGCCCAGGCCCAGGCCCAGGCCCAGGCCCAGGCCCAGGCCCAGGCCCAGGCCTCCAGGCCCAGGCCCAGGCCTCAGGCCCAGGCCCAGGCCCAGGCCAGCCCAGGCCTCAGGCCCAGGCCAGGCCCAGGCCCAGGCCCAGGCCCAGGCCCAGGCCCAGGCCTCAGGCCCAGGCCCAGGCCCAGGCCCAGGCCTCAGGCCCAGGCCCAGGCCTCAGGCCCAGGCCCAGGCCTCAGGCCCAGGCCCAGGCCCAGGCCTCAGGCCCAGGCCCAGGCCCAGGCCCAGGCCCAGGCCCAGGCCCAGGCCCAGGCCCAGGCCCAGGCCCAGGCCCAGGCCCAGGCCAGGCCCAGGCCCAGGCCCAGGCCCAGGCCCAGGCCCAGGCCCAGGCCCAGGCCTCCAGGCCCAGGCCAGGCCCAGGCCCAGGCCCAGGCCCAGGCCCAGGCCCAGGCCCAGGCCTCAGGCCCAGGCCCAGGCCCAGGCCCAGGCCCAGGCCCAGGCCCAGGCCCAGGCCCAGGCCCAGGCCCAGGCCCAGGCCCAGGCCCAGGCCCAGGCCCAGGCCCAGGCCCAGGCCTCCCAGGCCCAGGCCCAGGCCCAGGCCCAGGCCCAGGCCCAGGCCAGGCCAGGCCCAGGCCCAGGCCCAGGCCCAGGCCCAGGCCCAGGCCAGGCCCAGGCCCAGGCCAGGCCCAGGCCCAGGCCCAGGCCCAGGCCCAGGCCCAGGCCCAGGCCCAGGCCCAGGCCCAGGCCCCAGGCCAGGCCCAGGCCCAGGCCCAGGCCCAGGCCCAGGCCAGGCCCCAGGCCAGGCCAGGCCAGGCCAGGCCAGGCCAGGCCAGGCCAGGCCAGGCCAGGCCAGGCCAGGCCAGGCCAGGCCAGGCCAGGCCAGGCCAGGCCAGGCCAGGCCAGGCCAGGCCAGGCCAGGCCAGGCCAGGCCAGGCCAGGCCAGGCCAGGCCAGGCCAGGCCAGGCCAGGCCAGGCCAGGCCAGGCCAGGCCAGGCCAGGCCAGGCCAGGCCAGGCCAGGCCAGGCCAGGCCAGGCCAGGCCAGGCCAGGCCAGGCCAGGCCAGGCCAGGCCAGGCCAGGCCAGGCCAGGCCAGGCCAGGCCAGGCCAGGCCAGGCCAGGCCAGGCCAGGCCAGGCCAGGCCAGGCCAGGCCAGGCCAGGCCAGGCCAGGCCAGGCCAGGCCAGGCCAGGCCAGGCCAGGCCAGGCCAGGCCAGGCCAGGCCAGGCCAGGTTAGGCCAGGTTAGGTTAGGCCAGGTTAGGTTAGGTTAGGTTAGGTTTTTCCCTGTTGATTACACAGTTGTTTTGCTTATAAAGTAGTACAATTTTGCCATAACCAATATAGCTTGCTTATGTGGTGCTCTTTGAGTGTCAGAGGGGGGTGAGTGTCCGCTATTTGATACGCAGCTCATCCCCTGTGATTTCATACTCAGATATAGGTAAGTCTAATTAACTAATTAACATCATACTATGGTTTGCAACATTCCGCAATGTTTCAAACAATTCTTCAATTTTGGTTAATCTTTTAAGTGTTAGTTATTTACATGAATCGTTCTCAATAGATGTTTACTATAATAATTCTTGGTTTCTCCCGTCTCAATTTTACAGGTTTATACATTAGGTTCTTAATCTTAATCTGTAATCTTAGCCAACTAATATTCTTAAATGACACATCTTGTACCGTCTTACGTCTATTACACCAAATTCTTTTATCTATTCTTATCCTTACATTACATTGGTTTAACACCGGACCATATGTATTTATAATGCGGTGTTTGTCCGTGTGTGTGAGAGCCGGATACAGTGTGTGTGTGTTTAGTGAGTGTTGTCGTTTCCCGTGTGTTATTTTGCGTTTATTTTCTTAATTTGTCTAAATATGCCATCTAATAACTCTAAAAATGATTCTGTTGTGCCATTGGTTCTTAAAATGTTGGTTAAATTGTATGGTTCGACATCGTACCTGTTGCATATTGTCTCATGCCTGTGTCTAGCAGACATGAATATGCTGCAATGTCGCATTAAATGTTCTACCGTCTGTATTGAGGTATTGTCGCACACGCAAAGTATCGCAGCTGTTTATTTTAAATCTATACAAGTAGGCCCCATGATATCCATGCCCGGTTAAGACTCTGTGTGAAGCTAAAAGATGGGGTGGTTTTCCGCCACAGTTCCCGGATTTTTCCAGATCGGGTAGGAGCGCCCGCGTGTCGCCCCTGCTCAGCCTGCTCATACCTCGTCTGCCAGGCCTCATCAGAGGAGCCGCGTGCCAACCCCTTGACATAGGACAGCGGAAAGCGGCAGTAGTCCGGAGGTCTGTGTAAGTCACAGGCCTCATTGGCCGCCCTGTCCGCCATCTCGTTGCCAGCGATGCCGGCGTGACTCTTAACCCATGAGAAATTGATGGTGCCTATCGTTTGATACTGGTGCACCATCCGGTGGATGCTCGTGACAATTGGGTGTGTATTACTGCGAATTTTTAAGCGACAATAAAGCTGATTGCGAATCGGAATGAATAAATGCTTGTTTGTATTTGTGGTCAAGAGCCCACCGACACGCATGTTGTATGGCAAGCAGCTCCGCCTGGTAGACCGTGCAGCATCCGTGTAATTTAATCTTTTTGGTTACTATGATGTTCCCACCCGGGTCGAAGCACACGAAGGCGGCCCCCACCCGGCCATCGTCCCGCCTACCGCCGTCCGTGTAGATGTGGTGGTAAGCGTTGTGTTGTTGTTGTTGTTGTGTGCCGACTTCAATATTTATGTCTGTGTCAGTGTGTGCATATGTCGATTCTCTCATCCGGAGGTGATATGCATGTAATTGAAACACGATCGGCTGGGTGTAAAAGTAGGTGGGGCGGTGTTGGAGTTTCTAGTCTAATATCGCTGGGTAAGTATTCTGTGGTACTTTTGAGTTTTACTTTTCTCATCGTGTTTATTTCCAATATTTTTAAATCTCTAATGGGGTGAACTGTGCAAGTGCTGTAGCTGCGTTGGTTGAAACGGTTCTGAAAGCGCGGATTGCCCTTTAAGAGCAAATCCTCTCTGTGTGCTGATTAATAATTTGCTGTTGGATTTTCGGTGGACCGCATGTCCCCATACGCCCGCCGCATAAGTGATGATAGGTTCTATGACGTGCTTATAGATTATTTTAACGTTATCCGTGTGTGCTCCCAGGTGGGCCTGATATACAAACATAATTTCATTAAAAGATTTTCCTGGCTTTTTCCGTGATGTAGACGATGTGTTTTCTAAATGTGAGTTGGTCGTCTATAATTACCCCGAGCACCTTGATTTCCCGCCCGAAAGCGATCCGATGCCCGTCCATGACAAGACCCGCAGGCTTGGCCCGAGGTGTGAAGGCGATCGCCTGGGTTTTGGGGCGCCAAAGGTTAATTTGACGCTCCTCCCCCAGTCGGCGATCATGCCTAGGGCCCGGTTTGTGTGTTGCGTCAGTGTGCTTACGTCCTTTGCAGAAACGATAAGCAACACATCATCCGCGTATGCCTGCAGGTGGCATCCGGTAGGCAGTGTAGTGTCCAGAAGCTCGTCTAGGATCAGGTTCCAAAGGATAGGCCCACAAGTGGACCCTTGGATACATCCTTTGGACATGCTCTTAGTGACCCGCGCCCCCGCGTGGCTCAGAGTGACTTTGCGGTCCGCAATATAATTGGTGATAAGCCCAAAGATGTTTCTCGGGCAGTCAGTCTCTCTGAGCCTGTGCAGTAACGCAGGCCACCAGGCATTGTCAAACGCCGCCTTGATGTCAAGTGACACTGCGACGGCGAGATGTCCCTCCCTCTTCGCCTTCCTGACGAGTTCTAGAGCAGTGTGAAGCGCCAGTGTGGTATTCGCTTGTTCTTTAAAACCAAACTGATTTTTATTGGTTTTACCGCCTACGGACGCCCTGTATGTAACCCTTTTAATGAAAAGGCGCTCAAACAGCTTGCCAAAGACGGGCAGTAGGCCAATCGGGCGGAAGGCCCCGATGTCGGTGTAATCAACCTTCCCTGGCTTCGGTATGATCCGCACGAATGCCTCCTTCCATCGCTCGGGGAAGTATTGGAGATGCAAACATCTGTTTAATATGTTTGTGATTATGTCGGGGTGGTTGACCGCGAATTGATGGCAAATGTCCGATGTCAGACCGTCTAGCCCCGGTGCTTTCTTCGGGTTCATTGTCCCTAGGTGTTCCAGTATTTCTTCTTCGCCAAAGGGTGGGTCGTCCGGGGTGTTAGGAAATGTGTGGCATGTTGAGCGAAGTGTCGCGTGTCTAGCCCTCGGTGTCCGGCCCGTCGTCAGGATAAAAAATGGTTGAGCAGTGCCTCGGCCGTCTCCGTTCCCTCGACTGTGTATTTGTCGCCGATCCGGAGTGTAATGGGAGGTCGTCGCGGTGCGGTGTCTTTTAATAACCTGTTAGTCAGGGACCAAACGTTTTCCCGGTCTGGAGCTCACAGAACTTTCGAAAGTTCTCGCAGGACGCTGTGCGTATCTCTTTGCATAGAGCGCCCTGTGCTCCTGCAGCTCCATGGCCAGGGAGTCGGTCTGGCCCCCGCGTCTAACGGCACTGTGTAGTTGTCTGTGTAAATCTATAACTGTGGCTTTGCGCGCTTCCAGTGCTTCAGTCCACCAAGGAGGTCGCGGTTTGCCGCCTCCCTCGCTTGGGTGGCATAGAAGCACGACAAGCTGTGTGTATTGCTTGTGTGATTTCTTCCAATGAGTGTGTCAATGCCCGCCCGGTCGAGGTTATGTATGGTGTCTTTAGATGCGTCAATTCGCAATAAGTTGGTGTCTAGCGATTCCTTAAAACGCCCCAATGGGCGCTGGCGCTCTTGTACTGAAAAGTGGTGTGTATATGTTGTGTGGTGTTCGTGTTGCTGTGTGTTCCGAGGTCAATACTGAAAGTGATAGCGTGATGTTGTGACGCTATGGCTGTGTCTAAGTCGACCCTCCATTCGCGTATGTACCCCCATAAGTCGTCAGACGCAAAGGTAACGTCGATTATGGATTGTCTAACCTGGCCGTGTGTTACTGTTTCAAAGGTGGGCGTATTAAGTGTATTGCATGGGTGTAGATCGGCGTTAAACGTCATCTCCCATACTCGTTCGCCCCGGCGGTTATTGCGAGCACTGCCCCAATCAGTATGCCACCCATTAAAATCCCCGCCTAACACTGTTGCGCTCCCCCGTACCGACGTTAGGAAATGGTGGGTATAATCTAATGTGTTGTTGCAATCTTCTTTGGGTTCTATGTATATGGATGCTAAATACAGTCGCTTACCTCCGAGCGTGAGTCTTACAACGCTTAAGTTCGAGTTGGAGTATTGCGACATTCCAATTATGTTGTATGCTAAATTAGATTTGGCAAAAATGCAGGCTTTTGTGCCGGCTTCACCCGTTTGAAACTGGTAAATATTTATGCCTGGTATATTTTTAACCGTCTTGGCCGTCCCCAAGTATGGTTCGGATACTAGGGCAACGTGATGTGGGCCCGCCAAGAAGGCCACGACAAAACCCCTGTAGGCAACTTTTGGATCGGTCAAGGTTTTGTTGAATAACGTGTAACACTGCGCGATTGTCTTTATCCATAATTGATTCTTGATTCTATCCTGTTTTTCACTGTATTTATTCTTGGGCATACGAAATCGGTGGCTCTGTGTCCAGTGTTGCCTGAAGTTTTATATTTGCTATTGTGAGTGACGCAGTTGTAGCACCGCGCCTTTGCTTTCCTTTCTCGCTCCGCACAATTACCGCTAGAGTGTCCCGACGCGGCGCAATAGGCGCAACGTGGTGTGTTATCCGCGCATTTGTGACTTGTGTGTCCGAATTGCAAACATGTGAAGCATTGCATAAACGGTGAGAATGGTTCCACATGGACCCTCTGGTGGTCTACGCATATCTTCCCCATCCCTATAATTGCCCGCCACACGGCCGGCTCCGCGGTGAACACTGCGTTATACAGATGTTCCTTGTAGTTCTTTCTTTTGAACCTAAGTACGATGGGTGGGTCACTATTGCTAATGGCTACTGAGGTTATGTCGGGGTTTTGTTGTAGAATAGTCTCGGTTAATTCGTCGGCGGGGGTATCCCCCGATATTCCCTTCAGAATGAACATCGGGCGTAGACAGCGTGCAGGTTCCGCGCGCACTTCCTTAGCGTTACTAAGACGCTTAAGGACGTCGTCGCGATGTTCATCCCGGTCGAACTCTACTCTTAACTTATTGTTTGATAAGGGCTGAATTTTCGCGGGGGCGTAGGTACTTTTCTTAAATGTTATGCTATCCCTAAAGGCTCTCATCGCCTGTTGCTTGTTCTGCACGGGGTTGTTGGATGTTACGATTATGGCCGGCCTGTTAGTGGGCAGAGTAACGGTTGGTGGTAGTGAGCTATTAGTGTAGGTGGAGGTATTGTGTACGCGTGGTGTTGTTCTGGTGGTAGTGCTGTTGGCCACGGTCGCAGCAACGGCGCTGTATGTCCCTTGGCTGCGATGGCCGTGTTTGCTGTTGTTGTATCTTTTCTAAAATTTTATTTTGTTTCGCTGTATTCGCGTTGACCGCTTGTAGGTGTTTGTTTAATTCCTCTCTAACTGAGGTGATTATGTCGTTCTTAAGCGCTCCCATTTCCGACGGATTGTGTGTGGTTTTGTCAGAGGTGGTGGTTGTTGTGGTTGTGGTCTCTATTGTTTCGTTATGATCTTTGTTGCTTTGATTTGTTTCCGCACACGGAATCAATATATTAGGTGGTTGATTTGCTATTAGTTTTTCCATGCATACTGTCAAATTAACGATCGATAATTTGTCAGGCCTGCTGAGGCTCTTATTTTTGGTCACCGTGCGCGCTATGTTGTTTGCGACACGCCTGAGGGCCTCCATGAGTAGATTTAAGTCTGTCACTTCGTTTCTCTCGGCATTAATTTTGCCATTTTCCTAGTTCTGGCGGCTTTTATTGTTGCATCCTCCTTTTCTGTCCCTGGATCGACAGATGGAAGAGTTGCCAACACTGCTGTTGTTGTTGAAGCTATTGAGGCTGTTGATGAGACTGTTGAGGCTGCTCTGCTTCTGGTCCTAATCGCTGAGGTCGTCTCTATAGTCCTGGTTTCCTTTTTCTTCTTCTTCTCGTTCTCATTGTCTTTTCCCTTGTTAATTTCTGGTGAGCTCGATCGTGAGCGTGCTGATTCAAATGAGTTTTTTGATGTATTCATCTTGAGATGAATACGCGAGTGCGCGGCACTGCTTCAGTAGTAGTAGTAGTGCGTGCGGCGCCCAGACCTCGTTCGCACCCTATTGGGAGTGAAATTTGGGGGGGGAGTGGTCAGTGGGGATCAAGGGAGGTTGGGGAGGTTGGGGGTCAAATTTGGGGTGGGGGTCAATGGGGGTCAGGGGGTCAGGGAGGTTGGGGGTCAAATTTGGGATGGGGGTCAATGGGGGTCAAGGGAGGTCAGGAGGGGTTAGGGGTCAAATTTGGGGTGGGGGTCAATGGGGGTCAGGGGGTCAGGGGAGGTTGGGGGTCAGATTTGGGGTGGGGGTCAATGGGGGTCAGGGGGTCAGGGGAGGTTGGGGGTCAAATTTGGGGTGGGGGTCAATGGGGGTCAGGGGGTCAGGGGAGGTTGGGGGTCAAATTTGGGGTGGGGGTCAATGGGGGTCAGGGGGTCAGGGAGGTTGGGGGTCAAATTTGGGGTGGGGGTCAATGGGGGTCAGGGGGTCAGAGGAGGTTGGGGGTCAAATTTGGGGTGGGGGTCAATGGGGGTCAGGGGGTCAGGGGAGGTTGGGGGTCAAATTTGGGGTGGGGGTCAATGGGGGTCAGGGGGTCAGGGAAGTTGGGGGTCAAATTTGGGGTGGGGGTCAATGGGGGTCAGGGGGTCAAGGGGAGGTTGGGGGTCAAATTTGGGGTGGGGGTCAATGGGGGTCAGGGGGTCAGGGGAGGTTGGGGGTCAAATTTGGGGTGGGGGGTCAATGGGGGGTCAGGGGGGTCGGGGGTCAAATGTGGGGGGTCAGTGGGGGGTCAGGTATTGTGGGGCACTTTGGGCTGATTGAAATGAGTCCCCACTCGGGTATATTAGGATAGGTGTATGGGATATTATTGGAAAGGGGAGATAGGGTGAGGGGGGGGTGTGTCGTCAATGGGGTCTTTAAAAATGACTGCCCGGGCCGAGCGTCGATCACTCGTGCCGAGGCGTCCCCAAGCGCACAGTAAGGAAAATGTTAGGGTGGGGGTGGGTGATTAGAAGGGGAGGGTATGGGTGCAGGATTACTGGGCTACTCGGCGCGATTGCAGGGAGTCCAAACTCGGGTACTCTGCGTCCGATATTCGCCGAGTTGTTCCAAAAGAGGGGGGGGGGGAGGGGGGAGGTGATTAGGGAGGTTGGGCTCGCGGAGCTGATTGAAATGAGCCCAAACTCGGTTATTCTGAATTGTGTATTGTGGAAGTTAGATCTGTGGGGTATTAAATTGTTGAGAATGGAAGAGGGGAGGTGATGGGGTAGAAACGTGGGCTGCTTCAGCACCACTCCCTGAGCCCAAACACGGGGGTTCTGGGTACAGTGGGAGCGGAGATAGACCGGGGGTGTGAGGGTTTATGAGCGGGTGTCGGGGGTGGGGTACACATAAACGTACCCCGCACCTGCTAACTTTGTTTGTAATTTATTATGGAAACCGCACAAGTTATCTTTGTTGGTTTTGTCAAGTGTAAAGTGCAACTGTAAGTTTGTGTGGTAATGTGTTATGCAAACCGCAAATACAAGTTTGTCGGGTAAAAAGAAATAAAATTGTTAGAATTAAACTCGGGTGATAAACGCGCGGTAACGTAAACGTGTTTTCGCACGTTTAGGCTAACGCGCGCGTTATGTTGAAGCTCGCTAAGTATCAAATGAACCACCGCGCGGTCACGTAGGCACGGTCGCGATGGTTCGGAGGTTAGTGAGCCTGGCACTTTGCCGGGTTCAATTTTATATTTAACAATTTAACAAGAATTAGAAAGATTTAAAAATTAAAGTTGAAGTTAGTTAGCGAGTATACACAAGAAATTAAAAATTTTCCAAAAAATACAAAACACACACAGAAAAATTTGAAAAACCTTATGAAATTAACAAAATAAATTAAATGTTGAAGTGATATCACACTTTTCTGGTTAAACCTTACAATTACAATATATTGATAAGTATTAATATTATTATAGTTCGTATTTGTAGATCGAAAATGGTATCGTTTTTTGTCGCACCTTAATTCAGCGGTCGTTCCATTCGTGAATAAGCGCACCGTAAGTTGTCACAGGGTGTGCACGTGGCTAGGCGTGCGCGGTGTGAAGCAGGGGGCGAGCGGGCGGGGTGCCCGCGTCGTCCAGGCGGGTCGTTGTTATGCCAAGGTAAATCCCCGGCAGTAAGTAATTTGATGATTGTTTTCACTTTTCACTGATAAATAGATTGATCACTGAGGTGTTTTGAGTTAAATTAATATGATGTTCACTGTATTATTGATCCCTCCGTTAAATTAAATTTAAATTTAAATTGATTATCGGTAATTATAGTTCCACTAGTTAATGACAGAGTTATGAATTATGAGTAGTTCCTATAGTTTTCACTATTTTCTTTGTCACAGTTTAATGTCATTGACACGAATTAAGTGGAAAGATATTAAGATTAAATGTGACAAAATAAATTACTGGTAGTGAATTTTTATATATTAGTGAAGTAAAGTTCCAGTGCTTGATCACTTAAGAATCGTTTAAAAATCGCATTAATAGGTTAAGTTATTTTCTTGCCAAAATTTTGTTTACTCTGAAAAAGTTCCAGTACTTAATCACTTAAAATCACGTTAATCGGATGAATTAGTTTCTTACCAAAATTATATTTACTCTGATTATTTTCTGCAAGTTGCACCTTCCGCATAATGCCATCCACGGATTACGTAATTTTTCACTGAATTATTTTCTAAAACTTACATAAAATGTTCAATAACCACGCAGATACGAGGAGTAGCGACTTGGTTGATGTGTCCCTGGATGCGCAGGTCTTCGACGGAGCAGGAGGCACTCTCAGACAGGAGCTAGGTCACCCCCCCGTCGAGTTATGCCTCCTGTTGTGGCTCGGCTATTCGAAATATTTGGGCAAGTGGTGCACAAAACGCTTTCTATACACCAAAGTATGTGGTACACAATTGTTTTCTTTGTTTTATATTGATGAGGAGGTTCCAGTGCTTCTAGTTGTATACTCAGATAGAGATCGAATTGAAACCCAGGGTCAGGGTGAGCCTTGAAAGTTTGAGTACGATTCGCTTTACGTATGTTGGTGGTTATCAGCTGTTTCTGACTCTGTTGTTTGAGTTACATAGACGTTTGTGGTGTCACTGGATGCGCCGTGAACCAGCGCATCCAGGGGTGCTTAGAAACAGACTTCGTATTAATACGCAACAGTAGGATGGCTCACTAAACACTGGGGGTGAGTTTGAACACTTGTCACTATGTTTACAGACCTGGAGCCATGAAGTCCTGGGCCTGAGGGGACCGGGCTTTGGCACCAGTATAGGGGGTTATCTGTTTATTAGAAAACACAAGTACAGTACCTGTATCAACGATATCCAGTTCACAGTGGATTTTTTAAGAACATGTGTTCACTTGTGTCACAAATCTGCCGCACAAAAACACTTATAACTCCGTGGTTATTAATCACATAAATCCAGGGTTCGGCACAGGGTAAGCTGGGAGCACTCCGCACAGAATAGCAATCCGAAAATATAGTGTAAAAGCGATGAATCGCGATTTGCAAGCACTTTAACTCGCGGGGCAAATTTTCGAGAATCACGTTTTTGTCTCTGAAAATTGCAATTGTGGTCCGATTGAGATAATTTTAACACGACCGGGTAGGTAGTCGCAGCGCGCAACTTTTGGTGTATCGCACGGGTTTTAGTGGTTCACTGACCGAAGTTGTGGATTTTTGATCGCGGAGCGACGCGGTTCGCTGTTTACCGTTCCGCGTGGGCGCGACCGGCCAGGTTAGGCCAGGCCAGGCCAGGCCAGGCCAGGCCAGGCCAGGCCAGGCCAGGCCAGGCCAGGCCAGGCCAGGCCAGGCCAGGCCAGGCCAGGCCAGGCCAGGCCAGGCCAGGCCAGGCCAGGCCAGGCCAGGCCAGGCCAGGCCAGGCCAGGCCAGGTTAGGCCAGGCCAGGCCAGGCCAGGCCAGGCCAGGCCAGGCCAGGCCAGGCCAGGCCAGGCCAGGCCAGGCCAGGCCAGGCCAGGCCAGGCCAGGCCAGGCCAGGCCAGGCCAGGCCAGGCCAGGCCAGGCCAGGCCAGGCCAGGCCAGGCCAGGCCAGGCCAGGCCAGGTTAGGTTAGGTTAGGCCAGGTTAGGTTAGGTTAGGTTAGGTTTTTAGGTTTTCTTGACTAATGGTTCGACTTGGGGTTTATTTATTTATCTAAATATAGTGATGAGTGTGATTCGAGTAAGTGGAATGGGGGCGAGCGGGGTCCGCTATTTGATACGTTGCCCACGCGCCCCACATTTATCCATATTATTCGCAAGGATAAAAGTATACACGATTAATATAATTATTTAAATACAGAGAGTTTGCATATATGTGGCGTGTGAGCGTGCCTCCCTTTGCAGTCCGCGCAATTGCCATCCTGAAAGAGAAGCACTGATTCGCCGCCCCTTGATACATTAGCGCATCTATTTACTATGGCATTGAGACTATATGCATTTGTGCTAAAAGTGTTATTTTCTCCAATGTGCGGCTTGCCAGGCGGGCGGGTTCCGCTATTTGATACGTTGCCCGCCCGCCGACTCACCCCCGTTTGGAGAAGTTTACCTATAAGCTATTGTTATTCGATAAATATTAGAAGATGTTAGATCGCCAGCTGAACTATAGCGATAACGAAGCGCAGGGCATGCGGGGTCCGCTATTTGATACGTTGCCCGCCATACCACCGCGCTCCGCCACTCAGCACAGCCGCAACCCTAACAACAGATATATAAGTAACAGTAAAGGGCGCTATTACCAAGTGGTGCAGATAACACAATAGAGAAAAATCACATAATAAAATAATACTATACTATAGTCGCTATCTTTCGAGTCTACCCCGACTTCCGCGTCATAAGCGGCGCAGGAAGGTTGCCCGCAGAGGCGCAGTTCCTAACGTCACATTGATGAGGCTAACCAATTGTTAATCCTCTCTGTGACCCTATTCAATCGGGGGGAAGCTCGAAAGCCGCTAGCTTATAGTCGTGGAGCCTCTTAATTGCCTACCGATCTCAATGCACGACAGCGACAAGATAGCGATATAAGAGTGGTTATAATTAAAATCCTATATTCATATATACTATAAATTACAAAGTAAAGTATTAAATCGAAGAGAGCGTAGTTGTGTTTACGATGATACATATGTATCGGGACTTGTTTACATAGTTTAAGTTAATCAATTACAGCAGTGGTGATTAATAATTATCGTGAGAATCACATGATGTTGTTTATCGATATACATTCTTATACTTATTCTAAGTTTCTATGTGTGGGCATGTTCGTGCAGTAAGAGTCTTATTGGAATATAGTGTGTGCAATATCTTAGTATAGTTGTTCGATTTGTGTGTTTAGTTATTATAAATTAAATTGACTCTATAAAACGAAACAGCCCGGGCAGTAGTTATTCTAGTTTGGTTCTTATTATCTAACTATAGTCTTTATCCATATTCACATAGTTGTTGTTCGAATTACTACAAGTGTTTATCTATATTATATACATCCATTGTCTCGATTAGTGGTAATAAATACAGTTCAAGTGGGTACAATTGTGCCATTTGGCGCTTAGTGAGTGTTTCGAGTTTAGCTGCTTCTATGTTGACCCACCCTTCGCTCAAACTCTGCTTTTACTTACTAATCCCGACTTACGCGACGAATACAGCGCAGGCGGGCTGCCTGTATCCACGCAGTTACTACAGTCAACAAACAAAATACCACTATTAATATCCCGTCCGCGGCCCCAGTAAGTCGAGATAGTGTTCAAATAGCCGCTTATTGCGGTCGTGAAGACTTGTGTTATGCCCGCCCCTCTCCGATCGACTACGGCTACAGAGCTTACTGAGCGGGGGTGCATAAACATTTCCGCAACTATTTTGCCTAATCCTAATACCTATTTATACATAATTATTTAATATATACATAGCTTACTTACTCATACTTATCATAACATATCCTGTATCTAGTTCTATATTTATAACATATTATAACACATACTTATTCTGTATCTACTAAACTGTTACTTAAACTTTTAAAATATAATTCACTAAAGTCTTTAGAAATATGCACACAATGGATTGTTTACGGCACACCGTCGCTTGCGTCGAGTCCTTTGTCTCTCGCCGGTGCCCTGGCCGACCCGCTATTATGCGTCGGTCGAGCACGGCGCCCGGCAACAGCGGCGGTCATGCTATCCATGTTGCAGAATAATGACCCTAACTGTGATGTAGTTAGGGCCCCTAATTGTTCGGTGTGTTTCGCTATGCTGTCACTGTTATCCACTGTGTAGTTCGTGATTTCACAATTTAGTGACCGTCTCATACATATCTAATATTAACTAAATTCTATACCATACTTTAATTACTTATATAATATTATACAATCTTAGAATCCTATTTATAAAATATTTATAAGTCTATACATTATAGTTTCTTACGTCTAGCACTGTTATACTATACACAAATATCTAAAATCTATAAAACCATATTGTCCGTATATCTGTTACGCCGTTCCTCATTTTCGATTATTGTTGCGCTCGAGCGGGTCTCAGGAATGCGGCCGCCGGGTGCAAGCGAGGGCGGAGATGATTCTCACGCCCATCTCGCTCGCGCCGACTGGAATGCGGCGCGCTAGTACAGGCGGCGGCGCGTAACCCAACTTGAGCCCCCGAGCCGTCCGCTCGATGCAATCGCAAGTTCTTGTGCGCGTTGTTTTCAACCTTGAAGTTTTATAATTTGGAATTTTTGCCTGCGAGCAGGCGCAAGCCCGCCGCTCTTGTTTGTTTTCTTATGGTTATGTTGTTCGCTGCCATTGTGGTATGCACGCACAAAACATGACTGAATCGTCCGAGTAGAATTGTTCGCGTTTCACAGATATCACTATCTATACTATATTAACCTAAACACATATTAATCTTATACTATATCAATATTATATTTAAAACTACATATTATAACAAATACTTATTCTATGTATACTATACTGTTGCTTAAACTTTTTAGATATAATTCACTAAAGTCTTTAGAAATGTGTGCACAATGGATTATTTACGGCACGCCGTCGCTTGCGTTGAGTCCTTTGTTCTCTCACCCTTGGCCGACCCGCTGCTGTGTGTGCGTCGGTCGAGCGCGGCGCCCGGCAACAGCGGCGGCCGTGTTATCCGTGTTGCATAATGACCCTAACTGTGATGTAGTTAGGGTCCATAATTGGTGTGTTTCGATGTACTATCACTATTATCCACTATGTAGTTTGTGATTTCACAATTTAGTGAACGTCTCATTCCTATCTAATATTATCTATATTCTATACCATAATAATAAGTCTATATATAATAATACAATTATCCTATACATATGGTGACCTATCAAATAATAAGTACGATTGTGCATTCTAGCTTCTTACATCTAGCACTATTATACCATAAACAAATATCTTAAATCTATAAACCATATTGTCCGAGTATCTGTTACGCCGTTCCTCATTTTCGATTATTGTTGCACTCGAGCGGGCCTCAGGAATGCGACCGCCGGGTGCAAGCGAGGGCGGAGATGATTCTCACGCCCATCTCGCTCACGCCGACTGGAATGCGGCGCGCTGGTACAGGCGGCGGCGCGCGTAACCCAAATTGAGCCCCGAGCCGTCCGTTCGATGCAAACGCAGGTTATTGTGCGCGTTGTTTTCAACCTTGAAGTTTTATGATTTGAAAATTTTGCCTGCGAGCTGCGGCGCAAGCCTGCCGCTATTGTTTGTTTTCTTGTGGTTATGTTGTTCGCTGCCATTGTGGTATGCACGCACAAAACATGACTGAATCGTCCGAGTAAAATTGTTCGCGTTCCACAGATATCACTGTCTATACTATATTAGCCAAAACACATATTAATCTTATACTATATCAATATTATCTACACATAATTAATCTAGCGCATAATATCATACAATAATTATACCCCATATTCTATACAATATTAGCCTATACATACTTATGCCTATCATTTGTTATAAATTCCTATGTCCTTAATATATTATTAACTATACTATACTATAAATTATTTATGAGTCTGTATAAAACTGAGTGGGGTTCCTGCGCGAACCCCCGTCCCACAGACGGGCGCGCGCCACCGCCGCCCCTCGGTCGAGCCGGCCAGCCTGCCAGCCCCGCACGAAGCGGCGGCGCGGCATGAGCGGGGGTGAGCGGTGAAGGAGGCATCCCGGCCGAGCGCGCAACAGCAGCCAGCCCGCCGCGCCGTGACGTCACCGTAAATTTATACGGCGAGGCGCGTCGCGTCGTCACCGCTGGTACTGGTGAGCCGGTTTTGCGAGAGGCTCTCCCGCATTATAGCGCGCGCGCAAGTATGGCGCGACGCTTCCACAGCCGGCGAGCAGCGAGAGCACGAAATGTGGCGCGCTCCGTTACGTTGGAGCGCACGCCTTCC